>NC_036648.1:6882570-7043665 GCF_002806865.2 Cucurbita pepo subsp. pepo | reverse complement strand
TTTTTTTTTTTTTTTTTTTTTTTTTTTTTTTTATCTTTTAGGTTTTGAACTTACTCTTGGCCCTTGAAGTGCCAAGCATCCCATCCCTCTGGTGCTACGACTTTCCCCATGTTCGTATCTTTAAATATAACTCTGGAAAAAGGACCATATGCTCTCCCCAAAAAAGCTTTGCCCGACCCCGTTATGGTGCACTGTTGAAATACAAATCCGCTTGGATCGTTTTCGGATTGTCGACCTTGTGCAGTAATGTATCCTTGGTTGACTTCAGGGAGAAGTCCAACATTAACATATATCAAGCAGCCCTGCATTTTTAGTCTCTCCCATTGTGTTATTAGTAGAGCATCGCCAATGACAATTTGCAGAAAAAAAGAAGTCGAACTGATTACCTCATAAATTGATTGACCATTACCAAAGATGAAATCTATGGCACCTTCAATGTAACAACTTTTGAAATAGTGGCGGCCTTTTACATCCCATAATGTGTCTTGAAACCCTTTGAATCTACAGCTGATAAAAGCCGATTTGTCACCGTAGATTCTTGCAGCTAATGCTTGTGTAAAGAAAGTTCCAGTAATTTTATCAAACAGCTGTGGAGCATCTGCTAGGTTGAAGGAGTTCTGCGTGCAGCACAAGCATAAAAGCAACAATTCATACAAGATAGACTATGATCAATGATTGAACAATCGAAGTCTTCTGAGCTCAGGTGCATACTATACTTATACTTATCATGCAACTATGAGCTTTAAGTTTAGTTTATAGAAGCTGCAATACCTCAAAAGTAATGCCTCTTGCAATAATGTTATCAGCCATTGAATTAAATGTAGCGCTAGTATTTGTTTGTTGATGACCATCGAAAGTGATAACCGTCGTACTGCGGTGACCCCCTTGTAGATAAATGAATGATTTTGTTGACGGGATTGTCACCATTTCTCTACAAAATGACCATATTAGAACATAACCTCACTAGAATTAGGCATATTCATGTGTTGTATTACCTGTATTCACCAGGGTTGACTTCAATCTTAACCCATTTGTTGTTGTTAAGTGGAACTGAGTCGATGGCTGCTTGAATGGTCTTGAAATTGCCTTTGCCAGACTTGTCAACAACAATGACGGATTGAATATTAAAGTCAAGGGCCCTTGTAAAGTTCATTGCAGCATTAAACAGGGTGAAGAGCAAGAGAAATGGAGATAGTAGCTGCATTCTTTTGGGTTTAGAAGGGAGCTCGAATCTGCAAGTTCACTATATTAATAAAAATATTCCAAAACTTGGTAATTGTCTCAATAATATCTTTAAATTTTATGGTTAGTTTGGGATAGTTTCATTAATTTAGTCTAATTATTTAAATTAAGCCCATGAAATGACGACGAAAATAATAATAATATTATGAATTGGCGTACCTTATCAAATCTCCCTTCTCCCTCTCTTCTGCAGTCAAATGGACACTTTGATTATGCAATGGAACGAAAAGAATTCCTAACCTTAATAGAGCTTAAAGATGGGTATGAACTTCAAAACCTTATTTAATTTTATTCCTATTTTAGAAAATTACAAACTTACTTTAACTAATTATATAAAATTATATAAATATTGTTCATATGACCTAATAACCTGACCAATTTAGACTACCAACTAAAACCATAAAAGTTGAATTAAGGTTGGATTATGTTAGATTTTTTTTTTTTTTTTTTTCCCTCTATGAACTAATTGAATTTTTGGAAAAACCAATACCCAAATTCAGTTGGTGGTTGACATTTTTTGGTCGGGTCAACCCTACCAACTCAAAAATAATGCTTTTAGCTAGGTTGGAAACTCTATTCAAGTTCCTCCCGTCACCAATTCAACCAACCCAAAATTTTGAATTGGTCCATACGTTTTTTCTAATCCAATCTGTATACATCTTTAATGGCATGAAGAAGTTGGATATTTTTACTAAGAGAATTTAGTGGCAAATATAAAAATAAATAAATAAATAAAAGCCTTCAACAACAGAGGCAACTAATAAGTTGCACCTTCCTTCTCCATGGCTCAATTATAGGAATTACATGGTCAAAAGTGATTTAGTTAGAGCAATTCTATGTTAGGTGACTTGGTACGAATTTTCATTAAATGCATATAAGTGAGCACAAACCATATTGAAATGACTCATGTTGGTCTGCAACATCTTGTTAAGCAGTTTCATACGAAAGATCTTGGTCCTTTAACCTCGAGATTGAAGTTTCGAAAGTGGCTAGAGGCTCGAGGGGTTACTAAGCAAAGGGTCGAAGTCGGCTTTGTTATCGAGACTACTATACTACTGAATAGCAATAGGCAAAACTACAAGGATCTCGTGCGGCTTTCTTTGTTCTCTTGTCATAGTGAGAGGTCTTATCCATCCGTCAATGGAGCCAGCTTTTAGTGAAGATCCGTTCATATGTTGCATGACGGGTCACAAAATATAGTCTTCACTCTTAAGAAGTAAGAAATAGGTCACTTGACCATGTCCGATGTCATCAAGTGTCGAATTCGAATTCTAAATCTTGATTCAATCTGAAGCCTAAACATAAGTCGTTACATAAACCGTCCAACCACGTAAGCGAGTCATAAAATACATAAATATCCGACCATCGAGAAGAGAATCATAAAAGAGAAAGAGACACATCCCAAAAAGAAGCAAGAATCCAAAAGAGAAAATAAAGAAACATATAGACACATGATTGAAAGTGGCATGAAAACAAAAACAACCACATGCCTCTCTTTCCCTACTAATCATTGCCTTGCATGAAAACAATTTTCTAGCTGATACCCCCCCACCCAATTAGTGCTACCCAACACATACTTCTTTCTCGATTATAATACTAAACTCGACCCGATACAAATAAATTGCTAACCATGCGTTTTTTTCCCGACATTTGAGTGTTTTTTCAGTTATGTCTCTATTGTAACGTTCAGGTGTTGTTTTGTAATTCAATTCTCCCGTGCTGATCAATGACTACCTTTGTCGACGACATAGATGTAGGGAGAAAAAAAAAAGTCATCTACAAGAACAAAGTTTCTAATTTTTGTGAGATTCCACATCGATTAGAGAGGGGAACAAAACATTCGTTATAAGGGTATGGAAACTTCTCATTAGTAGACGCGTGTTAAAACCGTGAGGTCAAAGTCGGACAATATTTGCTAGCGGTGAGCTAAGTTGTTGCACATGATATCAGAGCCAAGTTTCGATCTTGAGATAATATTTGCTAGCGGTGAGTTTTGGCTGTTGTAATTTCATTCTCGAGTTTCTTAGAAATTTTTATAATATTCGAGTTTTTTCCTCTAAATCTTCATCCATTCGTCAGGGAAGTTTATCGTTAACTATTTTTTACATTTACCAACGATAAGAAACTACATCGAAATTGAAAAACGCTCAAACAATTCGATATCAAAACGTCCTTCATTCTCTATTTAGTTGAAAATGTTTTTTAAAGTACAATTTGAAAAAAAGACCAATTTCTTCCTCTCTTTTTTTCACCTCAGCGTTAAACTCGTAAGATAGTCAGCTAACATAATTATCGATGTAAAACAACATCAGCTCGTGATCACGTAGATAAAAAAACGTCACATATTCAAATATTAATAATTCGTATTAATAAAAAAAAAACGATAAATTGAATGGATAATTTAACCCTAAAATATTGTATATACATTATCCATATTAATGATTAAAGAGAGAAAGATGAAGCATTTTTAAAAACAAAAGATGGAATTTGCCTAGCTTTGAAGACAAGACATGGAGACAAAGTGAGGTNTTTTTGCTAATAATAATGAACCTCATTTTGTTTTTCCTTAATCTTTAAGATTAAGACGTTTGAACACACCCACGAAATCGGGTACAGATTGGTTTAGGTTTTCAAAAGTTACCCGATCAAAAGAATCTAATTAATGTAACGAGTTTTCGTTGATTAGCTTGTATTAAGCTTTATCGGGTTAGCTAATTCGATTTTCTAAAGTTCTTTAAACATCTTTTTAGTTGATGTAACGAGCTACATCAAGTTTTGTCTGAAATCGAACAGAATCTCGTTAAAGTCAATATAAATATAATTAAAAATTAGAAAAAATTTATTCTGATAATCGACGTTAAGACATTGTGTCGTGATATATTTTCTTTATTTTTTTTAATCTATATTAATATATTTTTTATATTTTACTTATAAATTTAAATTTTATTGATACAAAATATATTTTTTTCTTCGAAAAAAGTGAAAAATAAATAAATAAAATATTTATAAATATATTGTGCTAATAAAGTTGATTGCTTGTTAAATTGGTCAAAGATTAAGAAAAGCATTCAACAAATCCCCACTTTAAAGTCACAAATAATTTAAGATATATAAAGAGACAAATAATTTAAAATAAAATTCAATAATTTTTTTTTTTTTAATTTTCATATATTATATTTTAGTCCTCAATTTTGAATATTCATTCGTCCTTTAATAAAAAAAATATATTTATTTATTATATGGATTATTTACTAGTAAAATAAAGGACATAAAATAATAGGGACCTACCGGGAACGAAATATTCTTATCCTATCATTACACATTTTAAAACCGTGAGGCTGACGGTGACACGAGTCATAACAGACATGTTAGTGGTGGGTTTGGGCTGTTACAGCTTTGGGACCAATTTGAAATTTCAAGTGGGTTGGGTTCATGAATGGCTCAACCTCGATAAAATTCACAACCCAACCTAGCCATCTGTTTTTGAGTTGTATAATAAAAAAATTATAATTATTTAATACAGGTTAAATTAATAACTAAAATTTTATAAAATTCAAATATCAAACAAAACCATAACACCTTACTAATATTGCTTACGATCGTCAAATATTCTTAATTTTCATAATAATCTTAACAGTAGGGTAGGATAAGGTAGGATTAGATTGTAACCCTATTTTCAGTTTGGTCGGGTTGACTTGACCAAAAAAATATCAACTTACGAACCGACCCGAATATTTAGTTTTCAAAAAATTCAACCCTACCCAAACCGAAAAGAATTCTAACCAAACTTAACATCTATGATTTGGGTTGAGTAGTCTAAATTGAGCGGATTTTTTGGGTCAACCGACAAAATTATAAATAAAAAAAAAAAATTGAAGCCTTCAAAATAAAACAATAATGATAACTTTTAAGAAAGGGAATGTCTTTTATGATATTTAATGCATTAATAATGTTTTAAATTAATTATATACAAACTTAGAAATAAAATAATATAAAGAAACATAACATCACATGGGTAGTAAATAGATTTGATCACTTTAAAAGAAAAAGTAACCCTCAAGAATCTCTCGATCATTTGAGAAATTAAAACTATAGGTTAAATTTATACCATATGGTCGAAATTAAATATAAAAAAATTAATAAATTGCACTTTTGGTCATCGGAATTCGGGATTGTAGCTAAATTAGGTTAAGGTTCAAAAAACGACAATCGAATTGGTCTTCGATTTCTTCCGTCATCTTATTACGGCTTGGCCAGTTACTCGAGACTCTTGATCAAATAGAATCATTTTTTTTTTACTCGAAACCGTATTAATCATATAAATATATTTACACGATATTTATTCTATAGAAGCTAAATTTTTTAAATTTAAAATTAAATTATTGTGTAGAAATCATTTTAAATTAAAATTTAAAGATTAAATTATTTAAGTNTTTTTTTTTTTTTTTTTTTTTTTGGGTAAATTGTAAAATAATATTTGAAAAAAAAAAAGAGAAATTACGAAAGTAGGAAAGGAAGATGTATATAAGCGTGTTTGAAGGACTCAGAACGCGTGATTTCCCGTGATTCTTTTAAACCCTCTTCTCTCTCTGTTTCTCTCTCTCTCTAAAACTCACCTCAAACTTCAATCTCTCTCACATTTCATCCTCCAAATCCTTCGCAAGTTCTTCGTCTTCTAGGTATTCATCTCTTTCGTCTCCATTGATTTGTGCACAGATTTGATTTTCTTCTTCTTCTTCTTCTTCTTCTTCTTCGGTTTTCTCCTAATTTGAATTGTTGTTTCCTGTTTTTATTTTTTAGTTTCTTCATTGTTGTACTGGTTGATTTTATTCTGGATTTTGAGATTGATTCAATTGCTTGTAGTCTGGTGGTGGTTGTTTAGAATTGGCTGATGTTTTATTTACAGATTGTTGCTGATTTGTGTGGAGAAGAGACGGAATAGATAAGAGATTTGAGATTGAATCGGTTTCTAATTTTCATGGACGCGGAGGAATCGAAGAACTCGAAAAGGTCGTTGCAGAAGCCGAATAAACGCCGCCAAATTGCTTCGGATGTTAGTGCGGAAGGTAGAGAACGGAGGTGGAGAACCGAGGTCGAGCAACAGATCTACTCCTCGAGACTCGCGGAAGCGCTCCAGAGAGTCGGCCGCCTGCCGTCCTCGCCGCATGCGAGATCTACTATCAACGGACGGCTTGTTCGTGAAACTGCGGATTGCGTCCTCGCCGCTGCCGCCAAGGGGAGGACTCGATGGAGTCGCGCGATTCTGGCGAATCGATTCCGCCAGAGGCTCGCGAGACGTCGGAGGACGAAGAAATCGATTGGCCGTAAACCGTCGCGCGTGGCGGAGGCGAAGAACAGGAAGTTGCCGGCAGTGCAGAGGAAGGTGAAAATTCTTGGCCAGTTGGTTCCAGGTTGCCGGAAACTCTCATTCCCAAACCTTCTGGAAGAAGCGACCGATTACATATCGGCTTTAGAGATGCAGGTAAAAGCCATGGCGGCGCTGGCCGAAATCCTCGCCGGAGCTCAAAGTAATTTGCTCCCAATCTCGAACGATTCTTGAAATTGATAATAATTCCACAGACTCGGTAATGGAATCGCCGCCGTGGTTTTTTTTCTGTCCAATTAATTTTTTTCCCGGCGGTTATATTTCTATTTGTTTTGATGCTTCCATATATCTTATTGTATATGTTAAATTCTAAATTTAGATTATAAGTTTCCCTGAATTTTGATATAAATTGAAAGTTTAATTCCAATTAATTAAGAAATCTATGAAATCTATTCTAGCTAAAATTAGATTCAAACCTCAAAATTTATGGATTAAATTTATAATTTAATCTTTATTAAGTAGTATGATGAGAGAAATAAACCAACAGGTATATATTATACTATTCATATGTTGATATGTTCATAATGTGTCGTATTTATGTCAAAATGTAATTCTGTCGTGTCGTTTTAGAGGGGTGGACCACAAATTTTCATATGCTTAGAAAAAAAATGGTATTGAAATGTGCTTGTGAATTTGTCTGGTTCTTTTTTTTTTCTTCTTCTTTATATCCTATGTTCAACGCTCATCCATGTGCTCCATTTATTCTCAAGTCGATGAATTTCAATATATTTTTTTAATTGAAAATAAAAATAAATAAATAAAAACAATTGAATTAATTATCTGAGCTTCCTCTCATACGTTAATGTGTTTTCTAGATACTCGATCTAAGCCTTAACTCAATCGATCCCACTTTTTGAGAGACTGACTTTAGGGACCAACATAACATCATTGAAATGAAGAAAATTACTCGAACTAAATGATAAAAGAAAAAGAGATTGTACTACTGTCTGAAATAGAGAGTGAGATCTAGCCATCGGTGAAGACGACACTTTTACTTCGGTACGGTGAGGAGGAGACAAATGTTGTCGGATTGCTCGTCATATGATGGATGACCCTGATGTAAATTTAAAAACCATTGAGAACAACGCTTGGAAGATGAACATGTAATACCAGTTGTTTGATGCGAAGTAACACTCGAATTGTAATGCTATGGACATACAATAGCCATGTCTCCTTTCCATGAATTGACATACGATAGCCACGTCTCGGGTTTTCATGAGTCTAAAAAAATGAATTAAAATGCAAGTACATTAAAAATTTGTAGGTCAATTCGAGATAGCAAGAATATACAGGAGGCATTAATGTGGGCAACTTTCCTCTCCCACACGGGCAACCGTTAATATGGACAAATTGTCACATCATCCTCAATTAAATAAAATGATCAAAATTGAGCATTTTTAAAACATTTGAAACTTTTTAAATAAACAATAGAAATGGACCAAAAGAGAGAAAAAAAATGTAACTTTTAGCTTTGCTGTTGGTACTGTCAGCTAACAAATCACCTATCAAGGGACAAAACGTGTTCTAATAAGACATGCTACGTGTCACTTTATTAGTGGTGTCTGTCTGTGACAGCCGGTCATGATTAAAACTTGTCGTATTATTAATATATTTAACATTAAATATGTCGCCTTCCTATTTACTGCAAGCACGCCAAATTCCATTATTTTTTCTATTTTTAGAATTATTTTTATTATATATTTTATATAGTCTATAAATTATAAACCATTTCAATTAGTTTAAATTCGATTGTTTTTTTTTTTCTAAGTTTTGTTTAATTTTTTAAATTTGTTTTAAAAAACTATTTGTCAAAACACCAAGTCATGCAAGATTGTTTTTCGAAACGCCACGTGCACGAAGTATAGTAGGCCTATGCCAGGGGATCATATCCTAAGTGAAAAAGGGAGCTCGAACAGAATTAAGGGGAGGTCGGGTCATTTGACGATTGTCCCTATTAATCTCGATAGGAATAGAAGGAGTCTCTTTAGAACAATTATATTTAAATGATGATATAATATGTTGATTTAATTAATGGTTAACGATTTGTCACAACGATTCTAATGGAATATTCTTTATTCTTATAAGCATATTATATTAGTATCTAAATAGGCACCAATTAAAATTTTACTAAATTTATTAAATAAATACGAAAATTTAAGGAATAAATTCATAATTTTACTAAAATAACATGTTTTTTTAGCGGTGAATACCTAATTCAAACTATCATTTTTTTTTTGTCGATTAATTATTAGTTCGATTTGGACTATAGTGTAATTATTTTCTATTAATTATTATTTTATTAGTATTATTTTTCATTAATTATTGAACAATTAGTTAACCTATCTTTCAAATATGCATAATAATCAAATGATTTGCATTTAATTATTACGTAACAAAAAAAAGAAAATAGTATTCGAGAAAATCTCTCGAGATAATATTATTGTTCATATAATAATTAAAATGTTTAATGCTCGAGCATAACTAATTAAAAACAAATATTTTTATTTAAAGAAAAAAAATGAATAAAGTTTAATGATAATTAACACGTACTAATTTGTAAAGATGTCTACATGGCAAGACGGAAATGTAAAAAATGTCTCTGTTTCCGTACTCGATTCCTATTTCATTCACTATCTTTACGAAATTTTACATTTATTTTTATAGAAATTGAAACGAGAGGTCTCTGTCAAGACTTTTTTTTTAATATATATTTATATATATAATATAATAATAATATTACTTTATTTATTATAAAAAAAAAAAAAAGGAAAAAGAAAGATGCAATGATTAAAGGAGTAGACGACGAAAAAAATGGAGGCATCCACTCCACTTACTTTTTGTAGTGGGCCAACCTGACGCCAAAACCCACCTCTCTTGGGCCCAATAATATTGGGCTGGGCCCAACTAACTCAATAAACGACAAATTGTGTGGGTCCCACTTCCAGAATCCTCGTCAGCCCTAAATTTAGCAATACAAACAAAAAGGACTCTAGAAAGCGGACTCTATAATAGCTATTTTACTTTGGGTCTCTATTTTGAATAAATTTTAAATTTTAATATTATAAAAGTTATTTTTTATCTAATTAAATAGTAATAATGAATTTTAAGTTAGACAAGATTTTATGTAAATATATTTTAAAATGTCAATAACAAAACTATTCTAAAAAAAAAAAAATAGTGGTAGAAAACTGTTGGTATATAATTCAAAAACCTCGAAAATAGGGTTACAATCCAACATAGCACTACCCTATTTTTAAAATTATTATATTGAACCATTTTCTTTAAAATAACCCCTCTAAATCTCGAATAAATAGATGAACACAGAGTACAAAACAAAACAAAAAGGAATACCATCTTAGATTGGAGAAGCTTATATGAACCGACCATAACAAATAAACTAATTCCAAAATTTTTTAAAAGATCAACAAAATCGTCCTCTATAACTATATTTTTTTTTTTCTCTTGTTGGTTGACTTCAAAATTATGACATGAACTTTTCACTTAACTTCAACGTGGTTAAAACATTTAAGTTTTAAGGTCTCTGGTAATAAGCTTGAATTAGAAAACGCCCCAATAAATCTAAATAATTTGAGGGACTAAAATGATAAACTTAAATTTTAATAAACCAAATCCTCCCCTTCTAGGGATCCTTCCATCAATTTGGACTATAGCTATTTTTGAGGTTTCCATTTCTGTCTCTTAGAATTTTCTTCGAACAAAAAATAATTTATATTTTAATGAGATGAAATAGATAGATCACCTCTTATAGGGGTGTACATTCTGTTGGTATATTTTAATGAGATGAAATAGATAGATCACCTCTTATAGGGGTGTACATTCTGTTGGATGATGGAAGTCTCACCCCTTAAAGGGGTGTACATTTTGTTGGATGATGGAAGTCCCACATCGGCTAATTTAGGGAATGATCGTGGGTTTACAAGTGAGGAATACTAACTCGATTGGTATGAGACCTTTTGGGAAGCCCAAAGCAAAGCCATGAGAGCTTATGTGGAGAGTCGTGTTCGTCTAACACATTCAATCCGACAACCTGAACCAACCCAATCCAGGGTTGGGTTGGGTTGGGTTGGATTAGCTTTTATCAAACAAAAACAAAACTTAAATATTAAGGACTAACAGATAAATACCAAAACTAGAGCTCGTAGCTACCATCACATTGAACCGAGAAGTATTTCTAAGTAGTTGGCTAAGTAGTTGGGATGGTACGAAAAGTGTAGAATGATAGTGAAACTCTATTAATAGTCTAACAAATATAAATACGTGGATTTAAACTTTTTAATTCAAGAAAAAAAAATATATTATTTATCGTTGAAATAAATTCATATAGATCATATGAAAGTTTAGCATAATCAATAATATTAAATAGAGACTACAAAATTAATTAATTAAATAGACATAAAATAAAAAATTCAAAAGCCATTGGATATTCAAATGGTCAAAATTATTCTTAAATAATAGTACATTTAAAAATTAAGAAAAAAAAAAGTCCATTTTAATTTTAAAAAAATGATAAATTATTTTTTAAAATACGTGACAAAATATCTTTGATTTCATTTTTCTTTTTAAATGTCTTTGATATCTCTTGAGTTTCACATTTTCATTATTACTACATTTTCGTTTTTTTTTTTTTTTTTTTTTTTTGAGGAATTGATATATTTCTGTTAAGATTATACATAGAACGCAATATAAATCCAGGAACTGAAACATTTGAATTTCAAAATTTTAAAAATAAGTATATACAACGACATGAACATTCTACAAAAAGCCCTAACAAAATGACTACTGATTTGAGGAAGATTAAGCAATTTAGGTCTCGTACTAATTACGGTCCCACTCACAAATTCAACAAAATTTCATCAACAATAGAGTGTAGAAAACGAAGAGGAAATCGATGAATTAAGTTAAAGAGAAGGAATCTCAGATTGAGTGCTAGAATGATTCGTTCTTACCAGTCAATTCTCTATGTAATGCGCCTTCTTCGCCGCCGAAAAAGCGACTACGTGTTGGAAATGGAATCAATCGCCGGCTGGAAGATGAGTACGGATTATAAGTTGCAGCCGTAGAAGACGAAGAAGAAGCCGATCATGGAGACTAAGGCGACGGATTCGAAGGCGGTCGTGACGGACCAGACTAGGTCGTCGACGATCGGAAGGCTGAGAAGGCCGTTAGGCCAGCGGCGGAACCAGGCGGAACTCCAGTTCCATGAGAAGAGCGAGGAGAGGACGTCGCTCCACTGGAATGGCGATCTTGGTAACCTTCCCGCCATTGCCGCTCCTTCGTCTTCCTGAAACTCTGGCGAGATTATCGAGTCTGTGGGGGTTATAAAACTAAGCAGAGGGTGGGAGTTATTCGGTGCGACCGTGTGTAGAGAAAAATTGGTGCGACCTATCTCACTTGTCGCCCAAGTTTCAAAATTCAATTATCACTTTAAAAAAAATCGTAAAATTATTAGAAGGTTGGATACTTTTATTAATTCAATCCTAAATATTTATTAATTAATCTATTAATATTTTTATAGTTAAAATTGATTTTTAGTCTGGGGGTGTACATTCAACCCGACAAACCGGACCAACCCAACCGAAACTATAAGGGTTGGGTTGCGTTGGATTAGCATTTCGGGTAGGGTTGGGTTCAATTTCATGAACCTGAACTAAATCGAATTGGTTTCGAGTTCATGGGGCAAAACCTTCGAGTTGACTCGAAAATAGAGGGTTGGATTGGGTTGTGAAAAATTTCGGGTTGGGTTGGGTTACCAATCCAACCAACCCGAACTTTTTGGGTTGGGTCAAAAAAATCTCTCAACCCAGCCCAACTCGGACCATGTACACCCCTACTATCATGTCCTTAAGATTTCTAAAGGGATACTTGATCTCACCTATGAGTAGGTTGTGAACTTCTTTATACGATCAAAGCATAAGGGCTCGTTGTGCATTTGTATGATTTGGGGAAGCACGTTGCTTTGTATGGTTTAATTATACTTCGTATTTGACTGAGTTTTACCGGTCTACTGGACTAGAAGTTTCTCAAGCTCAAGCATTTACTTTTCTAGTTAGAGACCAATGTCTTGGAGCTAACATTGGATCCGCTCAATGACCTACTTGTAACCGCCCAAGCCCACCGGTAGCAAATATTGTCCTCTTTAGACTTTTCCTTCTGAGCTTCCTTTTAAGGTTTTTAAAAAGCGTCTACTAGGAAGATGTTTCCACACTGTTATAAAAGAATGCTTCGTTCTCCACTCTAACTGACGTGGGATCTCACATAACTGGTTTACGTAAATATCTAATGCGTTCTCTAATCGGAGAAGTTCTTTTTTTAATGGACTTATACAGTCGATTTTATGGACTTTACCATATAGGAGGTTTTTGTATCGCAACGATTAAACATGCACGCACGAACGACGTGTGTGGCTACACAAGCGATTTCAGTTGACAAAGGCAAACCTTACCTAAGGCCCGATGAAACCACAAATCCAATGAAAATATGAATGAGGCTTGAGTTCCCCTCTTAAGACTTATCGTGAGCGTATCAAGATTACGATGCTACATGGTTGAAGAAGTACGCCCGTGATATTGTTTTTTTCTCCTATAGAGAAAGTAGATTCTTAAGATAGAACACGTTAATATAGTGATAATTTTAAATTTTTTTTTTTTTTTTTGTAATTATGAACGATCATATAAATAAACATATCTCGAGTTATAGTGCATAAGAACATACTCTTATGTCCGAAGTGGGGTGACCCGTGACTTTGAGTTAATTAATAAAAATTAATTGATTAATAAGTTTAATTAATTAATTTTGTACGTGTAATGCTTCGTTCGCTAATTGGTATGAACATCAAAATGATGAATTTTGTTGAAAAAAATACCTCATTTAAAAATCGTCACTACATTTTTCTCGGGAACCATATAAATACAATTTTTTAAACCTTAATGATTTCAAGTATTTTTTTTTTCAAATTTGAAAACTAAATAGACACGAACCTTAGATTTCAATAACAAAAAACATATTATATTAAAATATATGTTTTTTTAATTCAAAACTAGGAATGTTGTGACACTCGAGTAAATGAGAGATACATAAATGAACCGAGATTTACAAAACACTGGGTAAAAACTACACTTTGTATTCCTTGTGAACTAAACAGGGTAGAGAGGTATTTATATTAGATAGCAGACTGTATATTTCTAAAATTTAGTTTTTTTTTCTAAAATACCTAAATCATTTTCCTAAATTTATTCCTAAAATTCTAAATCATTTTCTTAACATAAATATAGTCCCTCAATGTTTGGACTTAACCGCTATTGATATATTTTAACAGTCTTCACTTTCAAGGAGCTGGGAATAGGTAATCTGACCATATCACAGGGGATGTAGTGGAATGTAGGGACCATAAAAGTCATAACCGCAGCTAGCTTTAGATAGAAACTGATATGTGGAAATCACTGNCACACACACACACACACACCAACGCCTCAATATTTCAATCCCACACGCTCCCTGTTCTAATTTTAACTCTTTTTCCTCATCCAAGAACAACCCACTTCGCCGCCCGCAATGTCTCTGCGACCCACCTCGCGAACCGATGTCCGCAAGAAGTCTTACAAGACCGGCGTCGATGCCGATGAGGCTAGAAGGAGAAGAGAGGATAATCTGGTCGAGATCAGGAAGAACAAGCGTGAGGATAGCTTGCTTAAGAAGAGGAGAGAGGGGCTTCTTTTGCATTCCCAGCAATTGCTCGATGCTGCTCAGATTGCCGCCGCCGCCGAGAAGCGTGTATGGTTTTACTTGGTTTCTTTTGTTTTGATCGTGTTTTTTTTTATGTGGGGTTCTTTGATTTGCTTTATTTCTATTTGGGTTACTGCGCAATTTGGATTCTGATTCGTAGGTTTTACCAAATCTGATTCCTAATTCAATGAAAGGTTGTGCTGTCAATTAATGACAATGTGGATAACCATAATTCTTTCGATCTGATTTATGTTTGGTTCAGCTGGAGAGTATTCCTGTGTTGGTACAAGGGGTGTGGTCTGCTGATACAGCAGGGCAGCTGGAAGCTACTACGCAATTTAGAAAGCTATTATCTATCGGTAAGAGTGTTGCTTAAATGACTGAAAATTTTGTGGGATTGTTGGGAGGGAGTCCTACGTTGGTNCAAGATTGATCATGTCGAGCTTGAATGATTCTACATGCCACCTTCCTAAACTAGTAGAATTGCAAAGCAAAGAAACTTAGCCATTGGCTAAAGAGAAAGCACAGATACTTTTTTGCTTTTTTTACTCTATTTTCTAGTCTCGTTATAAATACAACATACATGCACCATAATTAATTAACCCTGATGTAATTGTAACTAAAGTAAATAAAAAGTCTTAAAATACATTAATGAAATACAATAACTCTTAATTACTCTAAATTGTAATCCACCCAACTTTAACGTGGCATGAATTGAAATATCTTTTGATAATTTCAACACTATTTTCTTCAAATCTTCATTGAAGTATATTATATGATTGATGTCTCTTAGTTCATATCAGAGACGATTAATATTTTGTTTAAAAAAATACATTTTAAATTTTTTACAAGAGACACATGAGTGAAGACAAAATGATGGTCTGCAAAATAGTCTTCATTTCTTCATTCTCAAAAAGCCACGAGTAGGTAACCCGACCATGCCACAAGAGATGCAATAAAATATCAATACTATTAGATGCCAAATTTGGATTATAAAATTTTCAAAAAAAATTAAAAAAAATATCATAACGGTTAATTTTAGATAGAAACGGTTAATATTTTGTTTAAAAAAAATACATTTTTAATCTANGTTGATTTAGGGAATGATTACGAGCTTAGAAGTAAGGGATATATCTCCATTGGTATGAGGTCTATTGCTTAATGTGGAGAGTCGTGATTCCTAACATGGTATCAGAGCCATGTCAATAGAATCCTCAAATGTCGAAAAAAGAAGTTGTGAGCCTCGAAGGTGTAGTCAAAAGTGACTCAAGTGTCGAACAAAGGGTTTACTTTCTTCGAGGACTCCAGAGAAGGAGTCGAGCCTCGAGTAAGGGGAGGCTGTTTGAGGGCTCCATAGGCCTCAATGGAGGCTCTGTAGTGTACTTTGTTCGAGGGGAGGATTGTTGGGAGGGAGTCCCACATTGGTTAATTTAGGGAATGATCATGAGTTTATAAGTAAGGAATACATCTTTATTAGTATATGCTCAAAGTGGACACTATCATACCATTGTGGAGAGTCGTGATTCCTAACAAATGTTTCCTTTTGTTCTACATCGAATGTGGTTCAGTCTTGATTTGAGTTTATGTGCAGAGCGGAGTCCCCCAATTGATGAAGTAATCAAAGCTGGTGTCATTCCCAAGTTCGTGGAGTTTCTTGGAAGGCATGATCTACCTCAGTTGCAAGTTGGATTCCTTGAAACATTTTGTTTTTCCTTTTGGTTTTAATTGAATGATTTTGAAGATATCCATATGATTTATGATTTCAATGGATGCAGTTTGAAGCTGCTTGGGCCTTGACCAATATTGCATCTGGAACATCGGAGCATACACGAGTTGTCGTTGACCATGGTGCTGTCCCTATTTTTGTACAGCTTTTGAGCTCGGGCAGTGACGATGTCAGGGAACAGGTTGGCACTGATTCTTTCCTTTTCATCATCTTCTTTTTATAGATGGCAGTTGCTTTTCATTAGGCGTCGTGAACTGATAATGTTTACGCAAATGAGGTCGAAGCGTTTCGGACTAACGGAGGTTATTATACATAGGCACGTAGTTCCGTTGGTGAAAACCTGTAAAGGGTAATAACTAAAGAAAAGAGCTTGTGACAATATTCCATTTCTAGGCCAAAAGAGCGAACGGACACAAACAGTTAACTATGTCCCTATGAGTGTCTTTGAACATTCTTCTGTTTCTTTCTTTTCAGTGACAGTCAATGATTTCACTATCATTGTGTTTTTATGGTAGAATCATGGTTGACGTTTTTTGTGAGATTCCACATCGGTTAGGGAGGAGAACGAAGCATTCTTTATAAGGGTGTGGAAACCTTTCCCTAGCCGATGCGTTTTAAAACCTTGAGGGGAAGCCCATAAGGAAAAATCTAAAGAGGGCAATATCTACCAGCGGTAGGCTTGAGTTGTTACAAATGATATCAGAGCCAGATATCGGACGATGTACCAGCGAAGAGGCTGAGCCCCGAAGGGGGTGGACTAGGGGGTCCCACATCGATTGGAGAAGGGAATGAGTGCCAACAAGGACGCTGGACCCCGAAGGGGGGTGGATTGTGCGATCCCACATCGGTTGGGGAGTTGAACGAAACATTTTTTATAAGGGTATGGAAACCTTTTCCTAGTAGACGCGTTTAAAATGTGGTGACTGACTCGCTAGCTGTAACTGCCCAAGCCCACCGCTAACAGATATTGTCCGTTTTGGCCCATTACGTATCGCCATCAGCTTCACAGTTTCAAAACGTGTTTGCTAGGGAGAAGTTTCCACACTCTTATAAGAAACGCTTCGTTCTCCTCTCCAACCAATGTGGGATATCTGACTTACACTCTTTTGTCACTGTAAAATACCGCACGTTTTTGTATGGAGATTCTCCATTTGTTATTATTATTCTTCTGGAGAACACTACTATTACTTGATTGTTTATCGCTATATGTTCCTTTTTCTTGCACAGGCTGTGTGGGCCTTGGGTAATGTTGCAGGTGACTCTCCAAGTTGTAGAGATCTTGTTCTTAGCCATGGTGCACTAATGCCATTACTCGCCCAACTAAACGAGCACTCAAAATTATCCATGCAACGGAATGCAACATGGACTTTATCTAATTTCTGTCGTGGGAAGCCCCCGACTCCCTTCGAGCAGGTTTATATCGTGGTTGACCATTCGGATTCATGAGTCGACATTGAGTTTCTTCTCACATTTACTTTTATTATCATGGATATTGTATTGATTAACTTGCACTTACTCAGGTGAAACCTGCTTTACCAGTTCTCAGACAACTGATTCACTTGACTGATGAAGAAGTTCTAACAGATGCCTGCTGGGCTCTCTCCTACCTTTCAGATGGTCCAAATGAAAAAATTCAGGCTGTAATAGAAGCAGGAGTCTGCCCAAGACTTGTGGAGCTTCTACTGTAAGCTCCTAGATCTTAAAAGCTCTCAATTAAGCATTTTTTGATAACATTGGTGTCAGCCTCTCCTTGCCTGTCTACGGCGTACCTCGAGAGGATATGTAATATCCCACATCGGTTGGGGAGGAGAACGAAACACTCTTTATAAGGGTGTGGAAACCTCTCCCTAGAAGACGCGTTTTAAAAGCTTCGAGGGGAAGTTCGAAAGGGAAAGCCCAAAAAGGACAATAGGTATCAGAGCCAGACATCGGGCGATGTGCCAGCGAAGAGGCTGTTCCCTGAAGGGGGGTAGACATGAGGTGGTGTGCCAGTAAGGACGCGGGGCTCTAAAGGGTGATGGATTTGGCAGGGGTCCTACATCGACCGGAGAAAGGAACGAGTGCCCGCGAGGATGCTGGGCCTTGAAGGGGGTGGATTGTAATATCCCACATCGGTTGGGGAGGAGAACGAAACACAAGGGTGTGGAAACCTCTCCCAAGAAGACGCGTTTTAAAAATCTTGAGGGAAGTCTGAAAGGGAAGGCCCAAAGAGGACAATATCTGCTAACGATGAGCTTGGACCGTTACAGGATGATACCCAGAACGTTACTTAAAACCAGTGACTGATAGCACAATGCCTTTTCTTTATTTGTTACTAACCCAGATTTGTTTCTATTAGCCACCAATCACCATCAGTTTTGGTACCAGCTCTACGAACGGTCGGAAACATTGTTACCGGTGATGATGCTCAAACGCAGGTACTGTTTATATTTCTTGTTCCATCAGTTTAATCTGCATTTTTTCCCTTGATCTTCTCTTGTTCTTGTCAATTTCAATGAGTTTCCTACATGATTATGTTCCCCATTTCCAGTTTGTGATTGACAACCAAGTTCTTCCTAATCTCTATCAACTTCTCACTCAAAATCACAAGAAAAGCATCAAGAAAGAAGCTTGTTGGACAATCTCAAATATCACTGCTGGAAATAGAGCTCAGATCCAGGTACCAAGTTACCTTTTGTTATAGATAGCAAGCAGTTCTTTGTTTGTTCATCATGATTATAATGTTGAATTGGTATGTACAGGCAGTTATTGAGGCAAATATTGTCCTTCCTCTTGTTCATCTCCTTCAACATGCAGAATTTGATATCAAGAAGGAGGCTGGGTGGGCTATTTCCAATGCCACCTCGGGAGGATCTCATCAGCAGATTCAGTAAGAAATAGTTTGATTATCTCTCTTGGCACTATATGATTTGCACTGCTTTATATACTATGTGCTTTCTCTGAAAAATATTGCTTTCATTTTAGAGTATGATCGTACTTAAAAAAGACCCTAAACAAGAACTTAAACGGTGAGAATCCACGTCGGTTGGAGAGGAGAACGAAACATTCTTTATAAGGGTGTGGAAACCTCTCCCTAGCAAACGTGTTTTAGAAACCTTGAGGGGAAGATTGAAAGGGAAAGTCCGAAGAGGATAATATCTACTAGTGGTGGGCTTGGGCCGTTACAAATGGTATCAGAGCCAGACACCGGGCGATGTGTCAGTGAGGAGGCTGAGCCCTGAAGAGGGGTGGACATGAGGCGGTGTGCCAGCAAGGATGCTGGGCCCCGAAGGGGGAGGGTTGGGGGGGTCCCATATCGATTGGAGAAGGGAACGAGTGTCAGCGAGGACGCTGGGCCCTACATCGGTTCAGGAGGAGAACGAGACATTCTTCATAAGGGTGTGGAAACCTTTTCCTAGTATATATGTTTTAAAAACCTTGAGGGGAAGCCCGAAGGGAAAGCCCAAAGAAACAATATTTGTTATTGGTGGGTTTGGGCTGTTACAAAAACTATTAGAAATCAAATACGTCAATGACAAATCCTCGTAGGGTATGATACAAATCCTAAAAAACATGTCCCTAGAGGGTGCAACAGCGGCCCACGATCTTGCTTCGACCACTTTTTTTGTTCAGTTGCCTCCTTCCTTGCTGGAAGAGAGCGTTTTGTTGGGTCTGGTTTTACCTGCTTCGTGTTTTCTCGGTATTATCGGGGGACACGAATTGGTCATTGACTCATTACTTTATCTGGGTTTTTGCTGGACAAAGTTATGGATTTTGCACAATCATTATTTGATGCAGATTTCTCGTGACTCAAGGCTGCATCAAACCGATTTGTGACCTTCTAACCTGTCCGGATCCAAGGATCGTGACAGTGTGCCTAGAGGGGCTTGATAACATACTCAAGGTTGGGGAGGCTGACAAGGACATGGGAATGAATGGAGGGATCAACATCTATGCCCAAGCCATTGATGAATGTTACGGACTCGATAAGATCGAAAGCTTACAGAGCCACGACAACAACGAAATCTACGAGAAGGCAGTGAAGATGTTGGAGAGATACTGGGCCGAAGAAGACGAGGAGCAGGAGCAGGAGCAGAACCTGCAGCCAAATGGAGATGTGAATAATCAACATGGGTTTGCATTTGGTTCAAACCAGCCAAATGTTCCTCCTGGTGGGTTCAAGTTTGGGTGAAACTGGTTTAGGTCCCTTGTTCTTGTTTCTTCCATGATTGGCGTAGTCGAGGTTCGAGTTCTACGCTGCTTAGCTCGTCTGGTCCACAAGGGTCAGGGTTTTTGATCTGGTCCATGGCTGTTACATCTCTGGGAGTTTTGGCCTTTTTTTCTGCTCAGCCAAGCGTTATCTATGTCAAGCCTTTTCCTTTCTTTTTGATACTATATTTTGCTTTCTTCATAATCCTAAACTTTACTTTGTATTTACACAGAACATATATATACATATTGGTCTGTTCTTCCTTTTGGGTTGCTGTAGTTTCGACTAATAAATGTTACTTTCGAAGTAGGGAGGTGTGAGATATCACATCGGTTGGAGAGGAGAACGAAGCATTGCTTATAAGGGTCTGGAAATCTCTCCTTAATAGATGGGTTTTAAAACCGTGAGGCTGACGACGATACGTAACGAGCCAAAATGGATAAAATCTGTTAGTGGTGCGCTTGGGCTGCTACAAATGGTATTAGAGTTAGACACTGAGCGGTGTGTTAGCAAGGATGCTGGCTTCCAAGAGGAGAGGGGTGGATTGTGAGATCCCAAATTTGTTGGAGATTGTGCTAGTGAGGACCTCCAGATGGGTGGATTGTGAGATCCCACATCGAGGACCTCCAGATGGGTGGATTGTGAGATCCCACATCGAGGACCTCCAGATGGGTGGATTGTGAGATCCCACATCGAGGACCTCCAGGTGGGTGGATTGTAAGATCCCACATCGAGGATCTCACATCGAGGACCTCCAGATGGGTGGATTGTGAGATCCCACATGAGGACCTCCAAATGGGACCTCCTCCAGATGGGNTTGAGGCAAATATTGTCCTTCCTCTTGTTCATCTCCTTCAACATGCAGAATTTGATATCAAGAAGGAGGCTGGGTGGGCTATTTCCAATGCCACCTCGGGAGGATCTCATCAGCAGATTCAGTAAGAAATAGTTTGATTATCTCTCTTGGCACTATATGATTTGCACTGCTTTATATACTATGTGCTTTCTCTGAAAAATATTGCTTTCATTTTAGAGTATGATCGTACTTAAAAAAGACCCTAAACAAGAACTTAAACGGTGAGAATCCACGTCGGTTGGAGAGGAGAACGAAACATTCTTTATAAGGGTGTGGAAACCTCTCCCTAGCAAACGTGTTTTAGAAACCTTGAGGGGAAGATTGAAAGGGAAAGTCCGAAGAGGATAATATCTACTAGTGGTGGGCTTGGGCCGTTACAAATGGTATCAGAGCCAGACACCGGGCGATGTGTCAGTGAGGAGGCTGAGCCCTGAAGAGGGGTGGACATGAGGCGGTGTGCCAGCAAGGATGCTGGGCCCCGAAGGGGGAGGGTTGGGGGGGTCCCATATCGATTGGAGAAGGGAACGAGTGTCAGCGAGGACGCTGGGCCCTACATCGGTTCAGGAGGAGAACGAGACATTCTTCATAAGGGTGTGGAAACCTTTTCCTAGTATATATGTTTTAAAAACCTTGAGGGGAAGCCCGAAGGGAAAGCCCAAAGAAACAATATTTGTTATTGGTGGGTTTGGGCTGTTACAAAAACTATTAGAAATCAAATACGTCAATGACAAATCCTCGTAGGGTATGATACAAATCCTAAAAAACATGTCCCTAGAGGGTGCAACAGCGGCCCACGATCTTGCTTCGACCACTTTTTTTGTTCAGTTGCCTCCTTCCTTGCTGGAAGAGAGCGTTTTGTTGGGTCTGGTTTTACCTGCTTCGTGTTTTCTCGGTATTATCGGGGGACACGAATTGGTCATTGACTCATTACTTTATCTGGGTTTTTGCTGGACAAAGTTATGGATTTTGCACAATCATTATTTGATGCAGATTTCTCGTGACTCAAGGCTGCATCAAACCGATTTGTGACCTTCTAACCTGTCCGGATCCAAGGATCGTGACAGTGTGCCTAGAGGGGCTTGATAACATACTCAAGGTTGGGGAGGCTGACAAGGACATGGGAATGAATGGAGGGATCAACATCTATGCCCAAGCCATTGATGAATGTTACGGACTCGATAAGATCGAAAGCTTACAGAGCCACGACAACAACGAAATCTACGAGAAGGCAGTGAAGATGTTGGAGAGATACTGGGCCGAAGAAGACGAGGAGCAGGAGCAGGAGCAGAACCTGCAGCCAAATGGAGATGTGAATAATCAACATGGGTTTGCATTTGGTTCAAACCAGCCAAATGTTCCTCCTGGTGGGTTCAAGTTTGGGTGAAACTGGTTTAGGTCCCTTGTTCTTGTTTCTTCCATGATTGGCGTAGTCGAGGTTCGAGTTCTACGCTGCTTAGCTCGTCTGGTCCACAAGGGTCAGGGTTTTTGATCTGGTCCATGGCTGTTACATCTCTGGGAGTTTTGGCCTTTTTTTCTGCTCAGCCAAGCGTTATCTATGTCAAGCCTTTTCCTTTCTTTTTGATACTATATTTTGCTTTCTTCATAATCCTAAACTTTACTTTGTATTTACACAGAACATATATATACATATTGGTCTGTTCTTCCTTTTGGGTTGCTGTAGTTTCGACTAATAAATGTTACTTTCGAAGTAGGGAGGTGTGAGATATCACATCGGTTGGAGAGGAGAACGAAGCATTGCTTATAAGGGTCTGGAAATCTCTCCTTAATAGATGGGTTTTAAAACCGTGAGGCTGACGACGATACGTAACGAGCCAAAATGGATAAAATCTGTTAGTGGTGCGCTTGGGCTGCTACAAATGGTATTAGAGTTAGACACTGAGCGGTGTGTTAGCAAGGATGCTGGCTTCCAAGAGGAGAGGGGTGGATTGTGAGATCCCAAATTTGTTGGAGATTGTGCTAGTGAGGACCTCCAGATGGGTGGATTGTGAGATCCCACATCGAGGACCTCCAGATGGGTGGATTGTGAGATCCCACATCGAGGACCTCCAGATGGGTGGATTGTGAGATCCCACATCGAGGACCTCCAGGTGGGTGGATTGTAAGATCCCACATCGAGGATCTCACATCGAGGACCTCCAGATGGGTGGATTGTGAGATCCCACATGAGGACCTCCAAATGGGACCTCCTCCAGATGGGTAAATTGTGAGATCCCACATCAGTTGGAGAGGAGAACGAAACATTGTTTATAAGAGTGAAAATTGTGCCAGCGAGGGCCTTTAGAGCTGTGGATTGTGAGATCTACATTGATTGGAGAACAAAATGAAACATTCTTATAAGGGTATGGAAACTTATCTCTAATAGACCGTTTTAAAATCGTGAAGCTGATGACGATACAGATCAAAGCGAATAATATCTGTGAGTCAGTCAATATGAGAGCTTAGAGTCATAAGTTGAGTCCTAATCTCTCATGTCATAGGGCATGTTAACGAACACAAGAACTCTACCTTTATAGATATCATTCTCATACTATTCAAGTTAATGAGCTTATAGACGTTTTATTGGAGTCCTTGTACCATTAACTCATAGTACTCATTACACCGAAACGTTCGAGTAGCTCGCTTGCTAAAGTAGTTGAAGAGGCACCATCATCATCTCACCATCATCCTCAACGAGCCCTCTAATTCGACTAGACACGAGTATCGCTCGGGATCAATCGTTTCGTCACCCACAAGTTTCTATAATTTCAATCACTACTATAAGTAGGCAGCTTTTTGTAAGATCTATATACTTTAATTCCATTCATGGTGATGGAGGAGTAGTTAGGAGGTAGCAGTTGGTTGGTTTTAGGTATGTTCATTTCATTACATGTTCATTAAGTGTTCTTGCTTATGAATTCAAGCCATTTTGTTACCATATTCAAATTCAATTGTTTATTTGTCGGGTTCTATCAGTTTAGATCTTGTTGTACTCTTGATTCATTTTCGGTTCATTTTCCACTGTATAAAAATTTCGAGAAATTCATTAATTTTTAATAAAATAATTTTTTACAAAAGCCCGTAACTTGCTTAAATAGGGAGTGTTAAAAAGACCCAAACACGATTTAGATTAGGTTATGAACGTATTAATGATTTTGACTTATGTTGATTCACAAAGCTAGTAGATATTGCTTTCCCTTTCGGGCTTCCCTAACAATGTGAGATTCTCACAATTCCCCCCTCCCTTCGGGGCCCAGTGTCCTTACTGATACGTTGTCTCGTGTCTACCCCCATCGGAGAATAATCTCCTCGCTGGCACATAATCCGAAACTTGGCTCTGGTACCATTTGTAACGGTCCAGCCTCACCGCTAGTCGATATTGTATATGTCCTTTTACTTAATTGGGATTGAATGTGAAATATAATGTTATTAATTAAATTAATTTATTTTTCTTTTCATTTATTAGTAGCGTTACAAATAATGCAGCTAGTTGGAGATATTATTAGGTTAATAATAAGTGAAAAAGGAGGTAAGTTTCCTCCGATAACCGCGCTCAATCCATGGGTCGAGGTAAGTTTCATCAGATATGAAATTCACTGGAATGTTCAGGTATCAAGTAAGCAGAAACGAAATAGATTAAGATAACAGTTTTAATGTACGAGAGAAATAGATAAACATTTAAACGTAGAACATAAAATCGGGTTGAAGCTAAAAGTAAAGACTAAACGCTAAAACTGACGAGGTGTAAGTATAAGATATCATTAACTTACACAAACTATGTAACATACCGCTAGCATATATTGTCTTATTTGAGCTTACCCTTATATGCTAGGGAGAGGTTTTCACACCCTTATAAAGAAAGTTTCGTTTTCCTCTCTAATCGACGTGGGATCTCACAATTCACTCCTTTCAAGGACCAGCGTTCTTGCTGGCACTCGTTCCCCTCTCTAATTGATGTGAGATCTCGAAATCCACTCCCCTTCAGGACCTAGCGTCCACGTTGGCACACTACCCAGTGTCCACTCTCTTTGGGATTCATTTCAATTTTATCGAATGTCTTCGAGAACCAACGTATTCGCTGATACTCATTCTTCTTTCCAATCGATGTCGGGAGCAATTACAAGCACATTTTCCAATCTCCTAACCATAAGCAAACACGACAACAACATTTCAACAAAAAAAAAAAAGAAAAAAAAAAAAACTTCAAAACAACTTGGTCTAAATAATTTAAGAGCCTCACTTTTCCATTAAAGTTTTTCACCATACAACCACTTATTATGGTTGGGAATCCAAATGGCTTCCAACAACATCTAATATAAAACCAAACATCCCCACATTTCTTTCCCAACCAAACAAAGAACAGCTAACTCATTAAGGATGTCTCTTGTCACAGAAGCTATCAAAGCCAAAGCTGATGAGGTCTACCATGGCGATGAGATCTGCCAAGCAAAAACAAGGGAGCTGCTCAAAGAAATGGACCTTCCCAACGGGCTGTTGCCAATGAAAGACATGGAGGAATGTGGTATCATCAAGGAGACAGGGTTTGTGTGGCTTAAGCAGAAAAAGAGCTACACTCATAAGTTCCAAGATATTGGGAGGCTTGTAACATATGGCAAAGAAGTTACAGCCTATGTCGAGAAAAACAAGGTTAAGAAGCTCACTGGGGTTAAGGCTAAGGAGCTCTTGATTTGGCTCTCACTCTCCGATATCTATGTCGATGACCCACCGACCGGGAAAATCACGTTCAAGGCCACGACCGGGCTGTTTCGAACTTTCCCGGTGTCGGCTTTCGAGGTTGAAGAAGATGTCGTCAAGGATGTGGAAGTGAAGAACAATAATGAGAAGGAAGTGGTGAGTGTAGCAGCTGCCGCTATTGAGGTGAAGCAGATTTGAGCGTGTTGCTGGTTTTATATGCTTGCTATATGTCGCTACTATCATCTTAACCTAAGCTCGTATGCTCGTATGCGGAATGTAACTCTTAAAACGTTATCATTAAAATCATACATTTCAGAATAAACATAATTTTATTATGATGAAAACACTGTCATGGTCTTACGTGTTCAAAACATTATTCAGAAATGAACAAAATTAATTTAAAACATGAAATACATAATAACATATTCTAACCTAAGATTAGAAAATTAAACATGGTACTAGCCTATGCAAGTGTCATGGTCTCTGATTGTAATGTCGTCGTCAACCGTACAGGGGCAATGTTGCACCTAGCTTGAGTATTTCAAAGAATCCTTATTAAGTGCCAATGCAAGCAATATACTGTTAGGTAGGGTATGGAGTCTGATACTTATTTAGGTTATATCCGGTAAAACTATATTTGGTAAAGTTATATATAGTAAAGCTATATATGGTAAAGTTATATCCGCTATATATGGTAAATAGCTATATATAGTAGATGGTTAAATCTGGTAAAGCTATATATAGTAAACTATACCATGTTTGAAAATGTACTTTTCTATTCTCTCTCCTCTTAAAAATCCTTTTAGCTAGAGTTCTCATTCCAAATTTCACTATCCCATTCTTTGTGTTCATCTAGATCGAGCGTGTGCGTTGTTGTGCGATCCTAACAATTGGTATCAGAGCTAACAACTGGTATCGATCCTAACATACACTTTGGTATTATTGTTATAACTACTCTAAAATTTTAAACGCGTGTTTAAGTTGATATGTTACGATAAATACTTGTATTCTTAATAGGTATATTCAAGAGCTTATGCCATCGACAACCGATCCTGCATTGAAGAATGACCTTATAGTTTGTGAAAACGCATACACCATAGTGAGTAAAGCATTTCAAGAAGGAATTGAGTTATTCTTCAAAAAGGATTATAGAAGCATGTTGACTGCTGATAAGATTGCACCGAGAGCACAGGAGAGTTGCAGCGTGATTTTCAACACACCNGAGTATTTCAAAGAATCCTTATTAAGTGCCAATGCAAGCAATACACTGTTAGGGTATGGAGTCCGATACTTATTTATAGCTTGGTCAACTGTTATATCCGGTAAAACTATATTTTGTAAAGTTATATATAGTAAAGCTATATATGGTAAAGTTATATCCGCTATATATGGTAAATAGCTATATATAGTAGATGGCTAAATCTGGTAAAGCTATATATATAATAAACTATACCATATATATATATCGGGTCCGGTAGAGGTTTGAAAATGTACTTTTCTATTCTCTGTACTCTCTTGTTGTACATGCATGAAGTCATCCATAAAAAGAAAAATCTTTTTAGCCAGAGTTCTCCTTGCAAATTTCACTATCCCATTCTTTGTGTTCATCTAGATCGAGCGTGTGCGTTGTTGTGCGATCCTAACAATTGGTATCAGAGCTAACAACTGGTATCGATCCTAACATACACTTTGGTATTATTGTTATAACTACTCTAAAATTTTAAACGCGTGTTTAAGTTGATATGTTACGATAAATACTTGTATTCTTAATAGGTATATTCAAGAGCTTATGCCATCGACAACCGATCCTGCATTGAAGAATGACCTTATAGTTTGTGAAAACGCATACACCATAGTGAGTAAAGCATTTCAAGAAGGAATTGAGTTATTCTTCAAAAAGGATTATAGAAGCATGTTGACTGCTGATAAGATTGCACCGAGAGCACAGGAGAGTTGCAGCGTGATTTTCAACACACCGCCCCAGAAACAAAGCCCATTAGAGGAGCGGAATAGGGAGATGAGGATTCTCATTGCCATGGCTATAGTTTCGGGCAACATCATTGCCTTTTAATGACCTACTCTAACTCTATCCGGTCTCTTTTCGAGTTTCAAAATGACTTCTTCTCTTTTTAACACATGTTTATTTTGAACGATTGATTGATATAATCTACAATAATCATCGTTTGATTATGTCTTAAAACATAATCATGATAAAATGTTCGGTTTTCGATGGATGATTAATATCTAGATTTATGATTTTTTATTAATGTATTTTAGATTTTTTATTTTATCATTAGCATTCAAACAGCTACTCGACACTTTTGAATGTTGAGATATTAAATAGACACAAATTTCAAAAGTAAGAAAATTAAACCTATAATATATCCCAAAGAAATAGACTAAGATGAACCGTTTTTGAATGTACAAGAGTCAAGATGAACATTTCAAACGTAAAACATAAAAACGGGTTGAAGTTAAATGTAAAGACTAAACGCTAAAAGTGACGAGGTGTGAGTATAAGATATTCATTAACTTACAGAAACTGTGTGAATGTTTGATTAATCACCACACCATTTAGGTGTGAAAGTTATCTTATTTATAATCAAATAAATTACAAGGATATGGAAATAGTAATAAATGGAAATAACAATAAATGTAAAGATACCCATGGTAATAAGGCAAATATCTAATATGTGCCTTATAATAAAATATCAAATATAATATATATGGTAAACTATAATTTATTATTAAATATCCTTAACACCCCACCGCAAGCTGAACGTCGGATTTGAACGAACGTAAAACTTGGATCTGAACAATTCAAAGAGGTTTGAGAAACACTTTTCGTGAAGATGTCAACAACCTGGTTCAGAGGAGGCGTAGAGAAACACTTTCTTGGCCATCAGAAATTGTAGAGGGATCGTCGCTCAGTGGCGATGCTGCCTTGGCTTCGGCGAGAATATGTCTAACCCATGAAGAGGGATTGTCGCTTAGCGACGATGCTGCCTTGGCTCTGGTGAGAATATGTCTAACCCCAAGAAGTAGAAGGGGAAACCTAGAGCAAGGGACAAAGACAATGTTGAAGCCGGAAGAGTCGCCACATTAGGCGAAGGAGCCAATTATGGCGAGAAGGGCAGCCGGAAGGGTCGCCACATTGGGCGAAGGAGCCAATTTTGGCAGGAAGGGCGGCAGCAACTTGGTTGGCGAAGAGGCCAGTGCGACACCCAGATTCCAAAGGTAAATCTCTACAAAAGGTTGATGGGCTTGTCGGGATTCCGTATATTTCATAAGAGAACACTGATGAGGATCCTGAGATTAAGGTTTATGTGAAGGATGAAGGGTTGATTGGGAAGAAAATGAGAGAGACTATATTGGCTAAGGGGAAGGGTTGGAAAAGGTGAGGTTGTATGTACAAAGTATGACGAAAGGTGATTTGGAAGTCAATAGGGTGGAGCCGAAGAGGGCTCCGCCTGCAGTAGCCATGAAGACTGCTCCTGCGGCGTCAAAGCTAGCAGGGGTGGTGGAGAAGAAGATTAGAGGATTCAAAAGCCATTGAAAAGAAATGATCAGGGTTGCTAAACCGAAAGAGCTCTTATACCATGTGAATGTTTGATTAATCCACCACACCATTTAGGTGTGAAAGTTATCTTATTTATAATCAAATAAATTACAAGGATATGGAAATAGTAATAAATGGAAATAACAATAAATAGAAAGATACTCATGATAATAAGTCAAATATCTAATATTTGCCTTATAATAAAATATCAAATATAATATATACGGTAAACTATAATTTATTACTGAATATCCTTAACACTATGTAACACCGCAAGCCCGCACCGCTATAAAATATTGTCATTTTTGGACTTTTCTTTTCGTGCTTCCCTTCAAAGTTTTTAAAACGAGTCTGCTTGGGAGAGGTTTCCACACTCGTATAAAAAATACTTCGTTCTCCTCTCTAATGGGATCTCACAACCCAATTCGGGGCCCAGTGTGCTTTTCGGCACTCATTCCCCTCTCCCGTCGATGTGGGATATCATAATTCACATCCTTTGAGACCCAACGTCCTCGCTAGCATACTGTCCAATGTTCATCTCCTTCGGGCTTCGAGTCGGGGTCCTTATAATAAGTATATAAATGTGTGGAATAGGGATGAAGAATATATTTAAAAAATTTGGTCGAATATATTTTATTTTACTTATGAAATATTATTTAGTTTGTTAAGATTGTTTTATATTTTTAAAATAGAAGTGAGGTGGAAAAATGAAAATTACCTATTAAAAATTTGTTTGCAATTAATATATTTTGGAGAAAATTCTTTAATTATTTAACTTTTACCGGGTATTTAAAACATCAAGCTGCTGTGGTGTAGTGGTTATCACGTTAGTCTTACACACTAAAGGTCTCCAATTTGATCTTAGACAGCAACATTGCTCTTCATACGAGCAAATTTTTCAAAACTTATTTAAGCACCACGTTCATAGTCGAGAAGAAATAGCATTTACGAACTAACTTAAAAAGGTTAGTTGTTCCATGAACGTCGGTTTTAGCATAGTTCAACAGATAAGATTTTAATTATCATTTTAAAGGTCGGTTTTAGCTCACGACACTATTAAACTAACAAAATCTAACTTAAAGAAACTATTTATGGAAAATGGGAGGGACATAAAGGAAAAGAAACGAGTATTATCGGATAACACGAGCTATTCATTGCTAAAAATTGTCCCATAAAACCCACGTTCATCCCCTTCACTTTGCCAAAATCTAGTATGGCTTTTTCAAGATGTTTTTTGTCTTCTCAGACGTTGCTTGCCTTGATCGTCGTCTTCCTTGTTGTTCAGACAGCAATAGCTGACGCTGAAACTGAGAACAGGATCAATAACTTGTGTCACGAAATGGAAGAATTCGGGTTTTGCAGCCAAACCTTCCATGAGAACCTGAACGGCCCGACAGACGACATAGGACTAACCCAAATAGCAATTGTTGAAGCCCAAGCCAATGCAAGCAATACACTTAGGTATGGTTGTTAAAAATACGAATAAAAAAATACACAAACTACTTAAGTTAATAGGTTAAGATAATACGTACATTCTTAACAGGTATATTCAAGAGCTTCTTCCAACTATAACCGATCTTAAATTGAAGAACGACCTTATAATATGTGAAAATGCATACAAGACGGTGGATGAAGCACTTCAAGAAGGAATCGGCTTATTCTTCAAAAGGGATTATAGAGGCATGTTAATTGCCGTGAAGATTGCACCGAGAGCACAAGCAAGTTGCGACATGATTTTCAGCACACCATTAGAGAAACGAGGTCTACTAGAGGAGAGGAACAGAGAGGTACGGATTCTCGTTGCGATGGCTATAGTTTGTGGTTCTATCATTGTATCTTAATGACCTAACTCTAGCTCTCTCCAATCTCTTTTCTAATCTAAAATTAAAAAAACTCGTAACTTTTTATGGAAGGAGTGTAATTTTTGAAAAATATTATGGATCAAAACAGACAATATCTGTTAGTAGTGAGTTGGGGCTATTACAAATGGTATCAGACTAGACACAAGGTGGATTGTGAGATCCCACATCGGTTAAAGAGGAGGACGAAACATTCTTTAAAGAGTGTGGAAACCTCTCCCTAGTGGACACGTTTTAAAACCGTGAGGCTGATGACGATATGCAACGGGTCAAAGCAGACAATCTTTTAGTTCAACAACACGTGCAGTGACATTTTGGTCGATGATATATGACATAATTAATTGACCTATATTCACTTTTATGTATTGATATCCTTAAAACAAGTAATACGATGACGAGTTTCAACAACTATAAACTTTTTATTTCCCAAAAAAAAAGAATTAAGAAAAAAAAAAATTGTCACTGACAACAAATGGCATTGATCGGCAACGACGATAACTTTGTATAGAAGAAAGCAACTCGCCCTTTGTTTGAAAGAGATAATAGCGGTATGCCAAGCTGACGAAAATTGTTTGCCTGGTTTTTGGATCTTGTTCGACTTTCTTTTGACTTAACAACGATGATTCTCTTTCAGTCAACTTAAGTTTTATGTCTCTTGTAATTTACCTCTTCGGTGTGACGACACACGGGTTAACAAAACCGATGGCTGAGTCGTGATTTAGCTGTTGTCACAAGTCTTAATTCTTGATAGCTAAAAGGAATGAGATGACTGGCTACTTTTTAAAACAACCTTCTAAATTTGAAAATACAAGGCAATTTTACATGCATGTAAATGAGGCTGTTTTTCTAAGAAAAAAACACTTTTTCCCTGTAATGTTCTTGCAGAAAAGAGTTACTTTTGACCTTACTTTTTCTTCCAAGCTCATTACTTAAACGTTCTTGTTACCTTTCAAAGACCCAAATGGTCTGATCTTCTTCTGAGAAACCTGCAATGGGTGGCTCTCATGGCATCCCTGTTCTTCTTCTCGCAGTTTTTTACCTAGCCATTTTCCCTTCTCATGGAATCCTCCATGGAAATCTGGCCACCATTTGCCATAAAACCCCCGATCCGTTCAGCTGCCAGAGAATCCTTGGTAACGTTCCCGGTGCCATCTCGGCTGACCTCCCTAAGCTCTCGCTTATATCCATCAATCTGACGATGAACCAAGCCGATCAAAACCTTGATTCCTTCTCCAAATTAAGTAAGAATGAGAGTGATCCTGAGCTGAAGAAGAGTTTCAAGCATTGTGTGAAGTATTACCATGAAATTCGAGCACATATCCAGAAAGCCTTTAAGTTCTCACGGAAGAAGATTTTCAGAGATAATCATCCATTGGTAACATCAAAGAAACTTGTTAAAAGGTGTAGTCAAGCCATCAGAATCAACTCATTGGATATTGAAGTCATGAACAAACGTATGATCCTAAGCTGTGATATTTCAATGAGTGTAAATCACTATGCTACTGCTAATGCCCACATTCAGTAAATCTTTGATAAAAGCGAGAGCTGATAATCTCTTTTGTAGTCAAGTTTGCCAGAAAAAGAATCATATCTGATTCCTAATGGAATAAAAATCCTAGCGATAGTTTTGTTTGCTCTGTCCCTTCTTGTTTTTATTATTTTGTTTTGAGTTTGCTTGATGAACAAGGTTTAAATATGTGAGATTCCACTCGGTTGGAGAGGGGAACGAAGCATTCTTTATAAAGGTGTGGAAACTTATCCCTAACAAACGCGTTTTAAAATCCTTATGAAAAGTCCGAAAGGAAAAGCCCAAAGATATGACAATATCTATGAAGTCCCCTTTTAGAGAAACTAGAGAGGACAATGTCTCCTGGCTCCCTTCAAGGGAATGCCAAAGAGGACAATATCTATTAGCGGTGAGCTTGGGCTGTTACAAATGATATTAGAGCCAGACACCGGACGATGTGCCAGCGAGGACGCTGAGCCCCAAAGGAAGGATGGACATTGGGCCCTAAAGGGGGGTGAATTGTGAGATCCCACTCGATTGAAGAGAGGAACGAGTGCCAGCGAGGACGCTGGACCCCGTGAATTGTGAGATCGCACATCAATTGGAGAGAGGAACGAGTGCCAGCGAGGACGCTGGGCCCCAAAGGAGGTGGATTGTGAGATCCCATGTCAATTGGAGAGGGGAGCGAGTGTCAGAGAGAACACTGACCCTGAAGGGAGGTGGATTTGAGATCCCACGTCGATTGGATAGGGGAACAAGTGTCCGCGAGGACGTTGGGCCCTGAAGGGAAGTGGATTTGATATCCCAGATCGATTGGATAGGGGAACAAGTGCCCGCGAGGACGTTGGGCCCTAAAGGGAAGTGGATTTGATATCCCAGATCGATTGGAGAGGGGAACGAGTGCCAGCGAGGACGCTCGGCCCTAAAGGGAGGTGGAGTGTGAGATCCTACATCGATTGAAGAGGGGAACGAGTGTCAGCGAGAACGCTGGGCCCCAAAGGGAGGTGGATTGTGAGATCCTAAATCGATTGAAGAGGGGAACGAGTGCCAACGAGAATGCTGGGCCACGAAGGAAGGTGGATTGTGAGATCCCACATTGATTGGAAAGAGAAACAAAACATTATTTATAAGGGTATGGAAACTGCTCCCTAGCCAACACGTTTTAAAAACCTTGAGAGGAAGTCCGAAAGGGAAAGTCCAAAGAAGACAATATGGGACAATATCTACCAGCCGTGGGCTGGGCTGTCACAAAATAACTTTGTAGTCGATTCTTCAACATATGTTATCTCTAGAGAAAGAAAAGAGATGAACTTGGAAAATTTAGCAGATGATATTGGCCTGACCTTGATAGCAAATGACCAAGTTCTGAGAAATGCTTCCAATACCTATCAGTTCATAGTGCAACTTCAAGCCTGCACAATTGGTTGCAGTCAGGTCAGGCAGATGAAAACATGTCCCAACTACAGATGCATTCAGTGATGAAAATGATGAAATGGATGTATTCATTTATCTAAACTGATCAAACGTTAATCATTCGGAAAATTGGATATAAAATTAACCATGATTATCCAGTGAACACAGAAAAGGACCATTCTATTTCCACCAAATATCAAACGAGTCACTATTCATGGAGTACACTTAGCAGGCAAATTATCAAGTATTTGGACAACAATATCATGAGCCTTTCTTTCTTGAATTGTGGATGGTTAATACTGGCAAAATGAAGGATATCGAAAGCTCATCGACCAAGCAAAGCAACACGATCCTTTTGCACCGCCTGCACTAGGTTGATATCAAAGAGTTCACACCGAATAGGCATCTCCATCTCATAGAATGGATTCTTCAAGACATAATCTGTGTATAACTCATAAATGTACTTCAGAAGACCCTCCATGTGCAGTGTCCCAGGCTCACACACAACAAAAAACTTTGTTCCTATAACAGCCAAGTTCATCCATGATTCAGCTTCATAACTAAGAACTAGAAAATGAATATAACATGAAAGTTAAGGCATTATAATCTCAACAACGGTTGTGTTCGAAATCCCATATATTGTTGAACTCAAGACAAGAAAGATGTAACAGCCCAAGCCCACTGCTAGCAGATATTGTCCTTTTTGAGTTTTCCCTTTCGGGCTTCCCCTCAAGGTTTTAAAATACGTCTACTAAGGAGAGGTTTCCACAATTTTATAAGAAATGTTTCGTTTCTCTCTCCAACTGATGTAAGATTTCACAATCCACCCCCTTATAGGGGCAAACATCCTCGTTGGGACATCGTCGTGTATGGCTCTGATACCATTTGAACCGCTCAAGCCTACTGCTAGCAGGTATTGTCTTCTTTGGACTTTCCCTTTCGAGCTTCCCCTCAAGGTTTTAAAACATGTCGAGAGGTTTCCACACCCTTATAAGGAATGCTTCGTTCCCTTCTCTAACCGATGTAGGATCTCACAATCCACGTTCTTGGGGGCCAGCATCCTTGCTGGCACATTACCCGGTGTATGACTCTAATATCCGTTGTATCAGTTCAAGCCCACCGCTAGCCGATATTGTCCTCTTTGGATTTTCCTTTTCGGGCTTCCTCTCAAGGCTTTGAATGTGTCTGCTAGGGAGAGGTTTCCACACCCTTATAAGGAGTGTTTCGTTCCTCTCTCCAACCGATATAGGATCTCACAAAATATCAATAAGGTTCCTAGAACTTCAATTGTGCATTCACATTAGGAATTTGATTGCGTGTCTTTGGAACATAGTTTGAGACAGAATCCATGCGTTTAAAGCACAAATTAAACAAAGTAGTGGAAGAAAAAATGTACCAGTAAGTGACTGGAAGCAATGGAGATCGAATGTGTCGGCTTCAAGGAGTTCAGTACCCGAACAACCAGAAATAGGCGAAAGCTGCTGGGAAATGGCATGCATCGAATGCCATAAACTCGCCACTCTCAAACTATCGTTTGTGTCCATTCGTCCAGCAGATCCATAATCCTAAATTTTCAAACAAGCCAATAAGAGATTCAATCCGAAGATTAAAAGAATTCCACCCCTAACCGGTTTATAATTCATAAGTAAAAGAAAGGTCGATTGAAAATCTGATAAACAAACTGGAATCATGATTTGGGGTTCGTATTTGTTTTTCGTTTCGGATACCAAATTAAGCATCAAAACTCCCAATCAGAATGGGAATTAGCAGAATCTAGTTTCTAATTGCATTAATAAGTAGTTTCCATTTGTTGATTACCTTGTAGAAGATTAAGCCACCAGATTTGTTGATGATGTAGAGGCTGTAAATTGCTGCCATCCTCTTCAGATCTTTCCGGGTTGAAATTTCTGAAGTCCTATGAAAGAAATGGAATGAAAGCGATTGTCAGTGTAGATTCAAAGGCGCAAAATCCAGTTTCAACGATCGCCGATCATAAGCCAGTGGGGGGAGTTTCGGAAGCTCTTGAGACTGGATGGAAGAGAGGCCTATTTAAAACATTAAATTAATAATTAAACTAATTTTTATAAATCAACCTTTTAAAATTTTGATAATACATAATTTCTCATTTATTTAAGATTTCTTTAAATTAATTTAATTTAGAGCGAAATGTGATTTTTTTTTTTTAATCAAAAATTAATTTTATTTTTCAATTAAAAATTTTAAAAAGATATATTATGAGTTAACATTTAATTCGATTGTTGTTCACCGATTTCGCGACAATGTCCTAATTCAATGGTTGGGAACCGAATGTGCGACACTGTCGAGTTTTCTTTTGCGTTCTCGACATTGTTGTGGGGAATGCCCCAATTCAATGGTTGGGAACCAAATTTGCGACACCGTCAAGGTTTCTTTTGCGTTCTCGGCATTGTTGTGGGGAATACCCCAGTTCAATGGTTGGAAACCAAATTTGCAACACCGTTGAATTTTCTTTTGCATTCTCGACATTGTTGTGGGGAATGCCCCAGTTCCAAACAATTTGCGACACCATCGAGTTTTCTTTTGCGTTCTAGGGTGAACCCTATCTTAACTTTTAAGATTATTACAAATATTGAGAATGTTTGACATTTGTGACAAATATTAATATGATATAGTGTCACTTATGAATATTTGATATTTGAAATCACGAGAATTTAGTTATTAACCTAACATGTGAATAAGTAATTTTTTTTTAAATAATTAAAAAAAGAAAAAGAATAACCAACACCCCCACTCAATAACCAACCCAAAATTTCGTTGTCAACCATTGAGGTTGGAACCCTGAGCAGACGGCGGGTGATAAGTCTAAGGAAGGTGAGGATGACATCAAGCCATCATGCCCCCTTATGCCCTGGGCGACACACATGCTACAATGGCCGGGACAAAGGTAGTGATCCCGTGAGGGTGAGCTAATTCCAAAAACCCCCTTATGCCCTGGGCGACACACGTGCTACAATGGTCAGGACAAAGGGTCGTGATCCCGTGAGGGTAAGCTAATTCCAAAAACAGCTAATTCCAAAAACTCCCTTATGCCCTGGGCGACACACGTGCTACAATGGCCGGGCAAAGGGTTGTGATCCCATGAGGGTGAGCTAATTCCAAAAACCCCATTATGCCCTGAGCGACACACGTGCTACAATGGTCGGGACAAAGGGTCATGATTCCATGAGGGTGAGCCAACTCCAAAAACTCGTCCTCAGTTCGAATTGTAGGCTGCAACTCGCCTGCATGAAGCCAAAATCAAATTGATCCAAAAGATTTTCCCAACCAAACAAGTGTTCACCTCATTCTCTGGAAAATAAAATATAAAAAAACACGCATACTAATGAAATGGTTGTTGCTATCGGTTAGCAGCAAAAGCAAGCCTTCATGGGGTAATTTCCACTATTTATACCCGAACCTAGGGGATTCATCCATGACCATGATGAAGTTGTGAAGCAATAAAAGTATGAAGGTAAACCGGAAGGATAGATAGCAATCCGAACACTTTAGTCCACTCACCAATCTCTTCACAAATTTTAAAAAGAAACTCTTTCTAGCCTTGGCCCAGGTCGTTTATCTAATAGTAATGTAACAAAAACCATGCAAAAGTAAACACCCCATCATCCCCCTGATAGACAACAGCAGCAGTCTTTATCTCAGAACTAGCACAATACGTGAAGAATGAAGACCGATCTCATCAGTGATCTAGCCAAAAACTACATTCATTTATGCAGCTTGTTTGCGAGTTGAGTGTACATGTAAGCCACAGTGTAGAAAGTTTCTCCAAATATAAACTCTAGGAAAAACTAAAGATACAGAGCAGCAACCATATAGCTTAGGTTTTTGTTATGTGCTGATGGCTTAATAATCAAATCAGCACAAGACCGTCCATAAGCACGTCGATTTCAAACAACTTGGAAGAATGTAACCGTCCAAGCTCACCGCTAACAACCATTGTTCTATTTGAGTTTTCTCTAACACATTGTTCTCTTCGAATTTTTCCTTTCGGGTTTTCGGGTTTTCCCACAAGGTTTTTGAAACACGTCTACTAGGGAGAGGTTTCCACACCTTTGTAAAAAATGTTTCATTTCCCTCTCCAACCAACGTGGGATCTCACAATCCACCCCTTTAGGGCCCAGCATCCTCGCTAGCACTAGTTCCACTCTAATCGATGTGGGATTTCACAATCCACACCCCTTCGAGGCCCAACATCTTTGTTGCACTCGTTCCCATCTCACAAACGACAAGATGGAAGAGTCTAATACAGGCAATGAATACTAATGGGTCTGTTATGAACAGAACCAGTTGATCATAAATTGAAACAAGCAAGAGTTATGTGATTCTGATATCTGCCATATTATGAAAAACCTTAAAAGACATAGCTTATGTTTCTGTTGTGTGATGATCATGGTAAAATGATATGCAATATGCGACTGACAACCACAAAATTATCAATAGGCTTGTGATGTGTGATGAAAGATATACGCCATAGCAGATAGTTTAACCTCACTTGATAGAGGGGAACTTGAAAGACACCATGGCGAGAGTGTAGCTTAGGCTTTTGTTATGTACCGNATACAGAGCAGCAACCATATAGCTTAGGTTTTTGTTATGTGCTGATGGCTTAATAATCAAATCAGCACAAGACCGTCCATAAGCACGTCGATTTCAAACAACTTGGAAGAATGTAACCGTCCAAGCTCACCGCTAACAACCATTGTTCTATTTGAGTTTTCTCTAACACATTGTTCTCTTCGAATTTTTCCTTTCGGGTTTTCGGGTTTTCCCACAAGGTTTTTGAAACACGTCTACTAGGGAGAGGTTTCCACACCTTTGTAAAAAATGTTTCATTTCCCTCTCCAACCAACGTGGGATCTCACAATCCACCCCTTTAGGGCCCAGCATCCTCGCTAGCACTAGTTCCACTCTAATCGATGTGGGATTTCACAATCCACACCCCTTCGAGGCCCAACATCTTTGTTGCACTCGTTCCCATCTCACAAACGACAAGATGGAAGAGTCTAATACAGGCAATGAATACTAATGGGTCTGTTATGAACAGAACCAGTTGATCATAAATTGAAACGAAGCAAGAGTTATGTGATTCTGATATCTGCCATATCATGAAAAACCTTAAAAGACATAGCTTATGTTTCTGTTGTGTGATGATCATGGTAAAATGATATGCAATATGCGACTGACAACCACAAAATTATCAATAGGCTTGTGATGTGTGATGAAAGATATACGCCATAGCAGATAGTTTAACCTCACTTGATAGAGGGGAACTTGAAAGACACCATGGCGAGAGTGTAGCTTAGGCTTTTGTTATGTACCGATAGCAGTAAATTAATCGGCACAAGACCGTCCATAAGCACAATCCAAGAGCCAGATAATTAAAAACTAGCAATGAATCATTCAGAAATCTGCCATAACATGGATAGCTTTTCCTCAAAAAACTGAAGGAAAGCTTGAAAGACAGGACGGCAAGAATGTAGCTTATGTTCTTGCTGTGTGCTGACGATGGTAAAGTAATCAGCACAAGACCGTCCATAAGCACACCAATAGCAATAGCATAAATAGCAAAGAAGGTCATTTAGAAACCATTACATGTCCCCAAAAGATGCATCTTTTTACAAGAAATTTGAAACTGGTTCAAACCATAAGATTAAGAACTTGATAACTTTATTGTAACAGCCCAAGCGACCGCGAGAAAATATTGTCTTTTTTTAGTTTTTCCTTTCAAGGTTTTTAAGACGTAGTCAACTATGGAGAGATTTCCACACTCTTACAAAGAATATTTCGTTCTTCTCCTCAACCGAGGTGGGATCTCACTGCATTCATTCCCTTCTCCAATCGATATGGGATCTCACAATCAACCCCATTTGGTGCCTAGCATCCCCACTGACACACCGTCCGATGTCCACCCCCTTCAGGACCCACAATCCTCACTAGCACACAACCAAGTGTTGGGTCTATTACCACCGCCCTATGGGGATCTCACAATCAACCCCCCTTCGGGGCCAAACGTCCTCGCTTACACACCGCCCGGTGTCTACCCCCTTCAAGGCCCACAATTCTCACTAGCACACAGCCCATTGTTTGGCTCTAATACCATCGTCCTAGGGGACCTCACAACCAACCCCCCTTCAAGGCAAGCGTCCTCGCTGACACACCGCCCGGTATTTGGCTCTAATACCACCGCCCTTGGGATCTCACAACCAACCTCCCTTCAGGGCCCAGCGTCCTCGCTGACACACCGCCCGGTGTTTGGCTCTAATACCACCGCTCTATGGGATCTCACAACCAACCCCCCTTCGGGGCCCAGCATCCTCGCTGACACACCACCTAGTGTTTGGCTCTAATACCACAGTCCGGTGCCCACCCCCTTTAGGGCCCAACATCTTCACTGACACATCGCCCAATGTTGGCTCTAATACCATTTTGTAACAACCTAAGCCCACCTCTAGTAGATATTGTTTCTTTGGGTTTTCCCTTTCGCGTTTCCCCTCTTTTAAAACGTATCTGCTAAGGAGAGGTTTCCACAACCTTATAAAAATGTTTCGTTCTCCTCCTCAACCAACATGGGATCTCATAGTTATTGTCTCTTCGGGTTGGGTGAGGCCTCCTCAAAAATACCCAATGTGACCCAGCACCCAATTACAGAAAATACATGCATATACACACACCATTGCAATTGAAACAAGTGTATTGATAATCATGGAATCCTCTCATTATAGCTTATCAAACTATAGAAGAACACTACTCCACACCATGTAAAGGAGACCAGCTAAGCTAAGCCCAAATTTTCTAAGTAAAGTGAAATTTTACAAATGATAAGTAATGACATTTGAAAAAAAAGGATAATCACAAACCAAGCGCAATCTATTATCAATGTAATGAACAAATGATAGAAACATTCAGAGTTCACACAGAAGATCCGAGTAAAAACAACAAAAATCGGAAATGATAACTATCACAAGTCGTAAGAAAAATGAACGAACAAAATTCAACGATTCAATAAAACAAACAGAGATGTTAATCGAAAACATGTGGTTTAAATCTAGCTAGAAATCGTGGAATGGACAAAAATCGGGGCAACCCCACCAGCCATATGGTAATGATTAACACAATGATCATACCCAAAACGAAACTTGTTGGATTAAACAATGCATAAAATAGGAATTCAAATCAAAGAAGGAATCAAAGAAACAGTGGTGACTGGAAATTGGCCATTACAGATGAGAAGAGTTGCGGCGCTAAGGATTACGCCGAGGGAGCAAGGTGATCATAGGGTTTAATTTATAAATCACTGTTTTATAAGTAATTTGAAAAATATTTTCTCCAAAAATTAGGGCTTCCAAAAAAAAGTTAAATATACTCTTGAGGAAACATCAATTCAATCCGACCGAAGCATAGATATGCACGAACCACGAACCGTTGCTATGTTAAGGTTTGAGATGTAATTGAGTGACAAGGTAGCGATTTCCACCTTTACTAGGATTGTTTCGTTCCCCTCTTCAACCTATCTGGAATTTCACAATACACAAGTCGGTTTCAGCGAGGACGTTGGACCCCCAAAAGAGATGAATTATGTGATCTCACGTTGATTGGAGAGGGGAACGAAGTATTTCTTATAAGGGTGTGGAAACTTTTCTCTAGCAGACGCGTTTTAAAATCATAAAGCTGACGACGATACGTAACGAGCCAAAACGGACAATATCTACCAACAGCGGACATGGGCGATTACAAATGCACATTTTATACCAATAATGAAATCATGTATGCTACTCGAATGACCTTTTTCTGTCTGGAATAATGCTCTAATACCAATGGATCCAAACCGATCAACAACGGTTCTTCAGTAAACTATTTTACTTATCACATGTTGTTTTCGAGTCTAACCCATTTAAGAAATCAAGCAATCGATTTCAAAATGATAATAAACGTCTTATTCACTCGACTACGCTCTATCATATTCGTAAATTCCATATAAATTCTTCGAGAACGTATTGTACATAAGAATTAAATTTGCAAAAGAGAAACTTATACACAAACTTAAAATTAAAAAAAAAAAAAAAAATCTTCCAAATCATTTCATTTGCAATTCCACGTCATCTTTTTGACTCCCATTTGTTGCCTTTTCCACCTTGTCTTCCTCTTCTACTTTCATCTCTTTGGACTTTCCCCATAGCACTCCATATAGCCCAATGATTATCAAAATCGAGCCAAGAACACTGTTAAAAACGAACGATCACGAACGCACAAAACCCGATAAGTAAACAGTTCTATACGAAATAGAAAATATCTCATAAATTTGAATATACGAGAGTACGTGGAGTATTTGATAACGATTATAACAGTTCTATACGAAATAGAAAAGGTGTCAGAAGTTTGAATATACGAGAGTGGCATGGATACGCACGTTCCAACGTAGAGTTGTTCGTGGAGGAGAGCCCAGCTAAAGATGGCCACAATGATAAGCAACAATGGGGTGAAAATTGAGACATAGAGAGGCCCTTTCCTTTGTATAATCCAAGAAGTGATGCTAAATGTCAATCCCGAACACACAATTCCCTGTGAAAACTTCCATTAGTTTCATACCGACATATCGACACCATGCATCGAGCGATTATTAAGTACGTTACGTACCGTGTAAAGGGCCGAGATGAGTCGGATCGGACTTTTCAATGACCAAGAAGCGACGTTGTGCTCGGAAATTACAGCTATGAGTCCACATTGGAAAAAGGCCATGAAGCACAACAACGTTGTACTTGTATAAGGAGCTTTGAACTTGACACTCAATCTTGCCTACAAAGAATGGTTTCAGCTGTCTTTGGCTTGAAAAATAGACCAAATTAGGGGTCATGGCTACTTACTTGAATGACGAACCATAACGCCCAAGAGAACGAGCTGCAAAGCAACAAAACCGAGCCGAGGGTTCGGTTTTCTTGACGGTTCGTCGGGTTTGTTTTGCTCATGATCCTCTCGACATAAGGCCAGTGAATTTTTGATTCACCTAAGCCAATGGTGTGTCCATGGTAGAAAGATAGCAGCATTGCTCCACATATACACACAATTGTTCCCATCACCTTTGCAAGACCAGGCTTGGTCTTGATTCTCACACTCTCTTGTCTGCCAAAATAATGGCATGCCCTTAAGTTTACTCTTAACGCTACCGCTAAATTGAAAGCTTAAGCGGATAGATTAACGTAAACAAATTTATATATATTGATAAGTAAACTTAAAAACCTAGAAGAACACTCGTGGCCTTTCGATAGATGTAACAGCCTGAGTCTACTGCTAGTAGATATTGTCCGTTTTGGCCCGTTACGTATCATCGTTAGCCTCACGGTTTTAAAACGTATCTACTAGAGAGAGGTTTCCACACGCTTATAAGGAATGTTTCGTTCCCCTCTCCAACCGATGTGGGATCTCACAATCCACCCCCCTTGAAGGCCCAACGTCTTTGTGGCACACCGCTCAATATCTGACTCCGATACCGTTTGTAACAGCCAAACCCCACTACTAGCCGATATTGTCCATTTTAGCCCGATACGTATCGTCGTCAGCCTCACGGTTTTAAAACGCGTCTACTAGGGAAAAGTTTCCACATACTTCTAAAGAATATTTCATTCCCCTCTCCAACTGACGTGGGATCTCATAATCCAGCCCACTTGAGGGCCCAACGTCCTCGTTTGCACACCGCCCAATGTCTGGCTCTGATACCATTTGTAACAACTCAAGCCCACCGCTAATTGTTCGCTTTGGCCCATTATGTATCGCCATCAGCCTCACGGTTTTAAAACGCATCTACTAGGGAAAAGTTTCCACATGCTTATAAGGAATGTTTCGTTCCCCTCTCCACCCCCCTTGAGGGCCCAACATCCTCGCTGGCACACCGCCCAGTGTCTAGCTCTAAAACCATTTCTAACACCTCAAACCCACCACTAGCAGAGATTGTCCACTTTAGCTCCTTACATATACCCGTCAGCTTCACAATTTTAAACAGCATCTACCAGAGAGATTAGTTTCCACACCTTTGTTCCCCTCTCCAACCAATATGAGATCTCACAATACCTCTCCATAGTAGACACATTTTAAAACCATGAGGCTAACATCAATACGTAACAAGCCAAAGCAGACATATGGCAGCTTTGAAAATCTAACCTGAAAACAACAGCAAGAATAAAAGTAGCAGCAGGAAGAACATTAGCCATAGCACTTGAAACGGTTGGGTTTGTGCATTTCAACCCAACAAAGAAGAATATCTGGTTCGCTGTGGCTCTGCACAAACATTCATAGAATTCCTTTCAATTCTAAAAAAGTTACAAAATTTAAAAACTTGATCACAACCCATTTGACTCACCCAGATAAAGAACAGATAAAGATTTGAACAAGAACAGGGAAAGTGATCTTTGGCCTTGTTTTCCTGCCAAAGAAACAAAACATAGAACAAGAACCAAGAAAGATTCATTCATTGTTCTTGATCATCTTTTCAAACCCAGAAATTGATGATCTTTTCATTCATTTTGAGTACCTTTCAGTAAAGAAAGCAAAGGGAGCAATGGCCAAAGTGCCAAAAAATTGCCTGTAAGTGAGAAGAACAAGAGGGTTCATTCCTGATTGCATGGCTAGCTTTGAGGTAATGCTTAAACCAGCGTAGCAAACTTGCAATATAACCATCCCCATGATTGCTGTGATATCTCCCTCCATGATTCTTCTTCTTCTTTCTTAGAGAGAGAGAGATACAGAGGTTTATTCATAGAATGAATCCATCCATGAGAGAGATATGAGAAGAACTATATATATATATATATACATACATACACACGTGAGAAAAGTTGGGCGTCTTGTCAACTTGATCATAGTTCAATTGGTTAAGATATTTTAAATTTGTATGAAACACGAGTAGTTATATTATTGTGATAGTTTCACTGAATAACAATGTTCAACGTACATATAGTTTGTAATTCATTTCTCTCTTCAATTGATGTGGAATCTCACAATCCATTCCCTCTGGAATCCAGCGTCCTTGTTGGTACAACGCCCGTGTTTGGCTCTGATATCATTTGTAATAGTTGAAGTTCATTGCTAGTAGATATTGTCTTCTTTAGACTTTCCTTCAAAGTTTTTAAAACGCGTATGGTAGGGAGAGATTTCCATACTCTTACAAAGAATGTTTCGTTCTCCTTCCCATCTGATGTGGAATCTCACAATCTACTCCTCTTCGGGCCCAATGTACTCGCTAACACTAACACTCTTTCCTTTCTCCAATCGATGTGGGACCCCCAATCCACCCCTACAGGACCCAACATCCTTGCTAGCACATCGGCTCGTATCTATCTCTCTAATACCATTTGTAACAGCTCAAGCTCACTGTTACCAGATATTGTTCTCTTTAGGCTTTTTCTTTCAGACTTCCCATCAAGATTTTTAAAACGTGTCTACTAGGGAGAGATTTCCACACCGTTATAAAGAATGTTTCGTTCTTCTCTCCAACTGATATAAGATCTCACACTCCAATTCGTTCTAGCGGTGATATTGAGTAATTTTTTTAGATAGACCCAACGAGAAAGAATCTGATTTATAGGACGATGACAAGTACACGTTGTAGCTAACGGTTTTGAATAACTTTTGGAGGTGGAATTAGAGAAAGAAAGGAAGAATTTTGGGGAAAGATTAAGGGAAAGAAAGACACATAGGAGGATATTATTGCACCATTTGGGCATTTGCATGGAAGACAAAGTTGCCACTTAGGGTTACAAAGTTGTTTTTTAGGGGCCGTTTTTGGAGCAAAATGAAAGAACTTGAAGCAAAAAAACACTCAAACATGACATCAAAACCCTTTCTTCTTCCTCTTCTTCTCCTCCTTCAGTTGCTTACAGCTCATTTGGGACTTTGCATGGCTTTAGTTTCCAAAGCTTGGGTTTAGTGACAAGTGGTGCAATTTGATTGGTTGAGAAGAAGAGGTAATTAATGTTGGAAAATGAGACATACCCATATATAAATATATGTTTTTTTTTGTGTGTTGGAAATATATAATATCAACTCTTTTATGGGAAGTTGGCAAAGAATACAAGAAAGTTTGAGAAAAAAATCCTTTGATTTTTGGGGAAAATAAGGATTTCTTTTTAAGGATGTCATTATGTTTGTTGGGATAACTTCTACTTCTCAATGTTTAGGTAGCGTTTGGATTAACGAGTTCAGCTGTTTTAGCTTTGAAGTGTTTAGCTTCAGTTAAATAGTCCTCTAATTTTGAAAGTTTCGAGAAAAAAAAAAGTTTATGTTCTACTCCAACCTCGAGTTTATAACTTAAATGAAAAAAAAAAAAAATCTAACTGTTTGGGTTGGTTGATGGAAGCGTTGGGTTAGGTTGTAGATCTGTTGAAGCAACCTTTTGGGCATGAATTCACGTTGAATGTGATTGGGTCGGAAGTGGACTTGGCCTCATGTAGTTGTTGATTATGGACGCGGGTTGGGTTCGACCTGACTCAATTTGGTTTGTTTTTTTTTTCTTTGCCCACTATTTTTTTTTTCAAAATTGGATTCCCTCCGCCAATAATGTCTCCAATGATAGTGGTTTCATGTGGATAAATATAACCCACATCGACAACGAGAAACTTTGGATAGCATTTACTCTCGGTATTGAATTTCGAGTTCAAAATTGACCGAGGAGAAGTATTAGAGAGGGAGATCGAGGAAGATTGTGAAACTGTCGACTAAAATGGAGCACGATCATCAGAATTCGTGCATGATTTGGCAACGGTTTGGATTTTTTTTTCTAATGTGATAGTGAAGTTGTGAACTGTATAGGTTAAATTACAAATTTAGTCTCTCAATTTTTTAATATATTTTTATTTGACTTTTTAACATTAAAAAATGTCTAATAATCTCTAAATTTTCAATTTTGTACATGATAAATCCGGAATTTTTTTTATAAATAATAATAATAATAATAATAATCTAATTTTCAATGTGAGCTCGGAAAAAAAGAACTAGTTCTGATATGAACCACGACCAAGGAATTTTCATACCTCAAGATCCTATTACAAGAACGAGAGCCAAGAAGCTACAACAAACTTTGTACACTTCTATTGAAGCTATAGTGAGCTCATCAAACAAAATTATAGAAGACGTTGGAGACCTTCCCTACATGTTGTGCAAAGTTGATGTTCAAAAAATAGATGTATTTAATGCAAAGTTGCATTTGATAAACTCAATTAAATTTATGGAATTAGTCATGACTACTGATCATATTTCATCTCTCGCTCTATTTAATTATAATTTAAATATTTATTTGTGATATTTAAATTAGTTTTTAATACCGAAGTTGTTATATTGTAACTCATATATTATCCATCTATTTTAATATGGAGGTTACGAGTATTCTCATTAACTATATAATTTAAAGTTATAAATATTATATAAAACATTCGTTTCTTTGATGAGAGATATCACATTTTGAAATTCTTTGCAAATTCTTGTGTTTAGAATTTGAATTGTGGAGTGATTCGAATCACAAGTTTAGAAACGAGTTTTCTTTACTCTTGTTCTTAATCATCAACGTAATTTGTTCCATATTTTCCCTTGGGTTGATTCCATATCAAGTTCTCTTTGCATTTGTACGATCTATACACGTCATCTACTTCTTAACCTCACGTTATCAAGGAAATTTATTGGTATAGTTAGGAATTATCCGTTTTTTTTATTTTATTTTCCTTGTAACCAAAATATATTTGTGAGATCTCACCTCCGTTCGAATGGAAACGAAACAATTTTTTTATAAGGTTGTAGAAACGTCTCCCTAATATACACGTTTTAAAATCATGAGGTTGATGAGTATACGTAACGAGCTAAAGCAGACAATATCTGCTAGTAGTAGGCTTTGACGGTTATAGAATGGTATCAGAGTCAGTTATCGAATAGTGTGCCAGCGAACACGCTAGCCCTCAAGGAAATTTATCGGTATACTCAATAATTATCCATTCTTTTACTTCGTAACCAAAATATATTTGTGAGACCTTACATCAGCTGGAGAAGGGAACGAAACATTTTTTTATAAGGGTGTGGAAACCTCTCAGACATGTTTTAAAATCATGAGACTGACAACTATACATAATGAGCTAAAACGGATAATATCTACTAGTGGTAAGCTTGGACTATTACAAGATGATATCAAGATCAATCACTGAGCAGTGTGTCAGCCCAGACGTTGGCCTCCAAGCGAGGTAAATTGTGAGATTCGACATACACAGATTCATCGTGTACCTTATGCGTGCGGTGGATCGTGAGATCCCCCACTATATTGAATAAACTCCAAATAAACCCGTTTAAAAATTAAAAAATCCGAACGCGAAGTCCATATTTTCTAAAAAATCCCCCAAGATCCAAAAATTTAAGTACAAACTTTAATGATTTTCCTTAAACTCATCGAAATAACAACGAAGAACACAAACAAAATGCGACCCACCGACAGTCTACATTATAATTTATAGACAAAAACCAAAAAAGATCAAAATAAAGGATTCGATACTCAAAACCCAACAAAATAAATCTCACACAAACAAAGAGAGAGAAGAAAGACAGCAGCTTTGCGAGCTTTGAACTGTCCAGTGACAATGGCCGCCATTGTCGGTCTCTTTACCCTTCTTCTTCTTCTTCTTCTTCTTCTTCCTCCTCCTTCTCTGGTTTTTTCCCAGTGCACTCGCCGTCCGCCGGTCATCTTCAACTTCGGCGACTCCAACTCCGATACCGGCGGCTTAGTCGCCGGACTTGGGTTTCCGGTTCTCTCCCCTAATGGCCGAACCTTCTTCCGTAGATCCACCGGCCGCCTCTCCGATGGCCGCCTTCTCATCGACTTTCTCTGTAAGTAGGCCCCACTATACTTTCCCCTCTTTTTTTAATTATTACGTGGCGTTAGATCTGACCGTTCAGTTCGTCTTTAGATCTGAAATTGTGAATGGCATTTTTGTGATTTATGGGAATTTGGGGGGTTTTTGTGGAATTTGAGATGGATATGGATCCCGTTCTGTTTGACGTTGTCTGGAGTTTGAATCCTCTGCTTTACTCATATTCTAATCTCTGTGCTCTCTGTCCACGTGGCGCGTTTATTGTGCTGGGTCCCACCTTCCTCTCTTTTTGAACTTTGATTTAAATTTAGCATTTTTATATATTAAGGAAATTTTTACTATTTTTTTTTCTTTTCTATTTATGTATTATAAATATTAATTTGTTCTTTCCCTTCCATAAATTATTATTAAGATTATTTTAATAATTTATTAAATGTGATGTCTCACGTTGGTTGGGGAGGAGAACAAAGCACCCTGAAAACCGCGTAACGCGTTTTAAATCTTTGAGGGGAAACCCAAAAAGAACAATATCTGGTGGGCCTGGGTTGTTACAAATGATATCAAAGCCAGACACCGGACGATGACGATGTGCCAGCTTTCTCGTTGTTCCCTAAAAGGGGTAGACACGAGGCGGTATGACAGTAAGGACGCTGGGCCCCAAAGTGGAGTGGATTTGGGGGCGGTCCCAATTTATAAGGGTGTGGAAACCTTCCCTTAGCCTATAAGGGTGTGAAAACCTTCCCCTAGCGGTAGACTTTATAAGGGTGTGGAAACCTTCCCCTCGACTTTTAAAGCCTTGAGGGAAAGCCCATTTACATGGGTGTGGAAATCTTTCCGTAGACTTTATAACGGTGTGGAAACCTTCCCCTAACTGTAAACTTTATAAACGTGTGGAAACCTTCCTGTAGACTTTATAAGGGTGTGGAAACCTAACCATAGCCTAGACTTTATAAGGGTGTGGAAACCTTCCCTCACCTTTTAAAGCCTCGAGGGAAAGCCCATAGAGGACAATAAATTTAGAGACTAAATTATTTTAATTCTTAGTTCACAAAGATATGTATATTACTTTAAATTAATTTAATAATTATTTTCTTATTACCTTCGACCACTCTAAAAAATAAATTTTAACGATTCGAGAGTAATTTTTGAAATATATATTGAGATTGAGTTTGAAAAATATAATAAATAAATAATCTGAACATCTCGAACTAATTTAACTCAAAAAATTTAGAGTTGTTCGAGTTGAAAAAATTTACAACTCGAACAACTAGATTGAGACCGACCGAAATTTATTTCATTTTGATTTGACAGGTGAAAGCTTGAACACGAACTTGTTAAACCCTTATATGGACTCGTTAGCAAGATCGAAGTTCAAAAATGGAGCAAACTTTGCTATCGTAGGATCGTCCACTCTCCCCAAGTATGTTCCTTTTTCGCTCAACATTCAAGTCATGCAATTCGTTCACTTCAAGACCCGAACGCTCGAACTTCTTAACTCTAATGCTGGTATTCTTCTGAACTCTTATCGTTACAGTTATTGTCGTTACTTTTTCCATTTTCTATATGTTAAGAATATAGTCGATTGAGATTGAGATCTTGTTTTAGGTTACGAGAATTTGATTGATGATGACGGTTTTAGGAACGCGTTGTATATGATTGACATTGGTCAAAATGATATAGCCGACTCTTTATCTAAGAACCTTTCTTATTTTCAAGTGGTTAAACAGATCCCATCGGTCATTTCCGAAATTCAAAATGCTGTAAAGGTGAGAGTAATCAGTGGTTGTGCTTCGTTTTTCGGTTCCTCTTTTGTTGAATTCGATGTTTTTCTCTAGGGTTTGTATGGTCAAGGTGGAAGGAAGTTTTGGATACACAACACGGGGCCGTTAGGTTGTTTGCCTCAGAAACTCTCATCGTTTCACATGAAAGATCTCGACCGATATGGATGCATTTCGAGCTACAATAACCTAGCGACATTGTTCAACAAGGCGTTAAGCCATTTATGCCAGGAATTGAGATATGAACTGAAAGACGCAAGTATTGTGTACGTTGATATTTACACTATGAAGTACGATCTGATTGCCAACTCCTCATTACACGGTAAGTACAAAAACCCGTCGTAAATTTACTAAACAAACACTCTATCAACCAATGAATCTCATAAAAACTCACAAGAACAACCGTTTTTTTCAGGTTTTTCTGATCCTCTAATGGCATGTTGTGGCGCCGGGGGACGTCCATACAATTACGACATTAGAGTGACGTGTGGTCAACCGGGATATGAAGTTTGTAACGAAAATTCAAAGTTCATCAGTTGGGACGGGATTCATTACACCGAAGAAGCTAACAAGATCGTGGCTTCGAAAGTACTTTCTAGAGCTTATTCTACTCCGTCATTGCCTTTTGATTTCTTTTGCAACAATTGAGTTCAATTAAACCATAGTTTGTTTCTCGTCATTGTTCCATTTTCATGGATATTTTTTTTTAATAACGAATGAAATCGAAGGTAAATTCTCGAGAAATAACATTACAATTTTAATCTAAGAAGTTTCACAATTTTATGTAAGAGACCACAATTACAAGTTCGATCGTTCGTCTATGTAAGAGACCAAGTCCACCATTAACCCATTTTAGCCTGTTACGTTTCGTCGTCAGCCTCACGATTTTAAAACGCGTCTGCTAGGGAGAGGTTTCCATACCCTTATACGGAATACTTAGTTCCCTTGTCTAACCAATATGGGATCTCACATTCCACTCCTCCTTGGAAATCTCTCCCTTACCATGAATGTTACGCTTCCCTCTCCAACCGATAATAAGATCTCATAATCCACCCGTTGGAGACCAACGTCCTCACTGGCACACACCCAGTGTCTTGTTCTGATACCATTTGTAATAGCTCAAGCCCACACGCTATCAGATATTGTCTGCTTTGGCCCATTAAAACGCGTCTACTAATGAGAAATTTCCACACCCTTACAAAAAAAATACTTCATTCCCCTCTCGATGTCACAGTCTAAACCTATAATTTACCCTAAAATTTAGTGTCTAAATAATTAAACTTCATGATCTTCTACTAAATTATCCAATGTACATTATACGCCTCCCTTGAGGATTAAGGAGCTCTCGAATAGCCTCCCCTTAATCGAGACTGACTCCTTTCTCTCCACCAAATTAATTAACGTTGGACTTACTTTCAATAATCCTCAACAATCCTCTCTTTGAACAAAATACACTACAGTATGATATTGTACACTTTGAGCATAAGCTCTCATGGCTTTGCTTTGGGCTCCTCCAAAAGGTCTCGTACCAATCAGTGAGACTCACTCTTAATAATCTTCAAAAATCCTCTCCTCGTAAACCTGTGATCTTCCACTAAATTAACCGACGTGGGACTCAGCCCCAATAATTCTATCACAATAAACCGAAAAGAGGCCATAAATTACCAATTATAGAAATCAAGTGAACAATGAAAGAAAGCTCATTCAAATGCTCAATGGAAACAAAACCCACCAAAACAGAGCAATCTTAAACGCAGAAATAAACAAAAAAAATGGGAAAGATAAGAGCTTTGAACATAGAATCAAGCAAAACCAAAAGCAACCCATTATAAAACAGCGTTAATTCAACACAAAGAAGAACAAAAATCAAAGAGAGAGATTAAGATCGAGCCCCTTTTTTGGTTGTTCTAGCTGTTCTTGGTGTTCTTGGTGTTCTTGGTGTTCTTCCTTTTGGTTGCTCTGTTTTGTAGCTGAAGATGAAGCAGCTCCTAATTCAATGGCGACTTTGGATTTGGATCTGTGGGTATCAAACCCATCTTCAATGAAATCTTCTGGCTGAAACTTTGGATTCCAAACCCCTTTTGTTGGGTTATCTTCTTCAGCTGATTCTTTTGATTTGATTTTGTCTCTCATGGCTTTGGTGTTTTGAATTAGAGCGAAGAACAGCTTCATTTTTTCCTCTTCATCTTCATCTTCATCTTCATCTTCATCTTCTTCTTCATCATCATCATCATCTTCTTCAATGTTCTGCAATTTTCTTCTCTTTCTTCCTCCTTCCATGGCTCTGCTCCCAAGGGATGAGAAATGGATGAGAGAGAGAGAAAAACAAAGAGAGAGAAAGAGATGATTCACATTGAAATGTTGTAAAATGGGTTTTGAAAAATGTGGGAATTTGAATGAGGAGATTGAAAAATGGAATTGGGATTCTCTGCCTCGATTACAGGTCAGATTAATCTTTTTTTATACGATAATTTGAGAAAGAGATTTAAAATCGAGACGTTTGAAATGAAGATATGAAACTATATAAACTTAAACTCGAACATGAATAAGGTTAAATTATTAGTTTAGTTTCGGAGTTTTGAGTATCTAATAGAGTTTTAAACTAAATTTGTGAAATTTAGAAGTATATAATTGATTAATTGATGTATTTGATAAATCGTTTTCGTTTCTTTGTTTGGTAGTATGCTAATCTAAATAATTTAGAAAATGTCACAAAATTGTTCCCGGCACGCATTAAAAAGAAAATGGAAATACAATGATTCCAACAAAATAATTTAAATTTCATTATTCGTTCTATACCTCGTTACAAAGTAGAATTCAGTTAAGAACTATTAAAAAACTCTTAATGAACAGAAGCTAAATATGAAAATACGAGTACTCTTTGTGCTATGTTCGTAGTATGTCGTTGTCTTTACTATTACATGTATTAACGTGACTTGGGATAGGATCATCTAGCTTATCTCTAAATGGGTCATGAAAATCCTGATCAATTAGCCTGTAAGTTTGTCATCGGCTTTCAAAAACTATAAACTAGATAATCGTGGCTAAACCCTAATATAGGTCCACTGACCCTCGTGGTACAATTAATTCTAGGTTGAACCAAACTTCAACGCAAACACAACTACGTACTAGGCAACAACGCAAATATTGAGCACAAACCACTTGGTAATGATCTCCTAACGAGTACACGTGCGCAACCTTTTGGGGCCTAATGTCCTTATTAGCACATCGTCTAGTGTCTGGTTCTGATACCAACTGTAACGACCCAGACCCATTGCTAGCAGATATTATCTTCAACGCTTTAAAACGCGTTTGCTAGAAAAAAGTTTCCACTCTCTTATAAAAGCGTATTTCATTTTCCTCCTCAACCAAAATATAATTATTTTAATGTGGAGTGGTTGCTTGTGAGCCATCCTATCCAACTCATTCCATAACACATATTCAAACCTACCCTACCATTTGTTAAACATAAATAAGGATTAAAATAATTATATTTATTAAATTATAATTCATTAATTTTTAAAATTATTTTAGTTCCTTTCAACTTAAACTTTGAAAAATGGTCAAAAATTAATTATTTGGTTCGGTATTTTTAAAATATAAATATAGAACTGACAGTTAAATATGAAATTTTTTAAAGTTCAAATGTATTTTTGAACAATTTTTTTAAAGATTTAAGAGTTACTATTGAAACTTTTGAAAGTTAAGACAAAGTACAAAATTTATGAATATTTTTTAAATTAATTTAGCCTCGAAACGAAAATAAACATATCTAAAAACTAAAACAAGAACAAACTAAGATTAAAACTTCAATTTTTGTTTTTTTCCAAAAAAATCGAGGCACTAAAATAGAATAGACATGTTGAAAGTTCATACACCACCAAAATAAAATAAGGTTTAAATGAAAAAGAGATGATGATTTGACCCCAAAATGAGCAGTGATATAATGTGTGTGTGGACCATGAGCATTCTTTTCCCTTAATTTCTTGGCGGCTTGTTTTTTGATTTGTTGACTGGGGAATATCTCGAGTCTTCGTGGATCCTACACTCCCTGTTTATGGCTGCCACTAATGAAGCATGTCATTGAAAATGATTGAATAAAACCAAAAAATCTGGTGCAATGAATCTATTACCTCAATCCATATTCTCCTCTTCGTATTCTTCATTTACATCACTCGAGCAATGGCAATGATTCTGTATACAAATAAACAAGCATATATAGAGTGTTACAGTTTCCGTTAGAAACCACAACTCTCTCTAATGATATGATATTATCTACTTTGAGCATAAGCCCTCGTAGCTTTGCTTTTGGTGCACCATAAAACCTCTCCTGAAACCCATATAGCCCTTGAACAACCTCTCTTTAATCGAGGCTCGACTCCTTTCTTTAGAGCCCTCGAACAAAATACACTATTTGTTTGACACTTGAGTCACTTTTGACTACACCTTCGAGGCTAGCCACTTCTTTGTTCAACACTTGAGGGTTCTATTGACATGACTAAGGTAAGGGCATGACTCTAATATCATGTTAGGAACCACAACTTTCCACGGTATGATATTGTCCACTTTGAGTATAAACTCTCATAACTTTACTTTTGGTTTTTCCAAAAGGTCTCGTACTAATGGAGATGTATTCTTACAATCCTCAGCCGTTTCTTCCCTTTCAAAATAATTTTGGTGGAATAACTCTTTCTATATGGTACAATACAATCCTCATATTCTTTCATCACATGTCTTGAGCCAATGGCAGATCAATCCTATGTAGCATTACAAGGAACTAAGTTGAGAATCGCAACCAGAAGTTGCATCATCATGTGGTTTTAGTCTACTAGGTTGAAATTTTATGTCCAACTGCTTCAAATAAATGAACTAGATGGATGATGAATGTAATGATTCAACCATTTGGCAAATCTAGTGTGTCTGTTTCTTAGTGAGAGAGCTTGCCATAGAATAAAATGTCCTTCTGCTTACTCCTCGACCCATCGAACTCCGTGTTTGGCCCACAGATAATAAGCTCCGATGGGACCTCTGCCACCGAACTCGTAAAGTTCGGGCTTAATGTTATTCTCCTTGATTTCATTTAGGATCGGAGTTAGGATGTTCCATGCAACTGCGAGTTCATCGCTCCTCATGAACAGATGGCTATCCCCATCAATGACATCAAGGAGAAGATGCTCGTATGAATCGGGCACGTCCACGTTGTACCTACAGTAAGGGAGAAAAACTAAAATGAACAAGAGAGAATAAAGCAATGTCCACATCAAAACCATGCTGCAACTAACAAAGGACAATATTTCAAATCCATGAAGCACAGACGCACTTGTCTTTGTAAAGAAGATTGAGCTCTGGAGAGTCCAATCGCAATCCCAATCCAGGAACCTTGTTATTAACTCTGACAAGAATGGCCTCTTCAGGTACATCACGCAAAATAATCTCGTTAGTTGTGGATGCACTGTTATACCCAATGTGCTCGCGATATATGTTCCCTGGAACCTGGCGAAATTGTATACGGATCTCTACACTGCATTTGAGAGCAAATTCTCCATTAAGGATGCAGGATAAGCAGAGAATATGTAGGGGAATTATCATTATGATCATACCAGAGATTTTAAACTATCGTGTTCAGAACAAGCTCCGCTAAGAATAAGATTTGATATAACATTGCTATGCCTAGGTATTAGAAACTGATGTTGAAATTTTAACTATTCAAGTTCTAAGTTCTACTTCCTTTCAGCTTTTTGGTTCTTAATTTCCCTCATCAGTGGTCGTTTTCTCCTATTTTTCATTCCCCTCTTATCAATAAGTTCCAATGGTTGTAAGTGTACTCACACAAAAAATCATCCATTACATCGTCATTGCCATATAATCTTGGGATGAAAACTAATGCAAGTTAATAAACTTGACTTAGCAAAAAAAATTTATTAACCTCGAGCAATTTTAGGATAATTGTTAGTCTTAAGAGAATTGTAAGTAGTTGCTAACTTGTAGGGAAAGTTTAGGAAATTTGTTAATGTTTTCTCCACTCTAGATACGGATCATATGTATGCTCTATTCACAACAACAAAGAGAATTGAAAAGCATAACTGCTTAAGGTTCTTCTATTCAAAGGATCTCTCCCCTCACAATTTGTTCTTTCTGCTTAATCTATTTGTTTCGATATATTTCGTGGGCCATATCCAACAACTAATTCTGTTGAAGTCCTACATCTTTCTGACATGCAATAGCGTAACCAAAGAAGAAATTACCAGTGTTTGATTAGTCCCAAGCCTGATTTGATCAAGAAAGGAACACCGTCCCAGCGTGCATTGTCAATGTACAAAGCACCAGCAAAATATGTCGGGGTCAGATTGTCGAGAAAAAGGTCAACTTTGTCCTTGGCACTAGATTTGTACTGTCCGAGAACAACATCACTAGGTTCCAATGGGCGAATGGATCTCAGAAGCTTAACCTGGAAAGAATCTACTCATTTACATTACAGTGATTACACCATGCAATAGTACTTTTTCGAGAAGTCGATATTTTACCTTCTCATTTCGAATGGCTTCACCATCAAGACTAATGGGTGGTTCCATGGCAAGTAATGCGATTGTTTGTAGTATATGGCTGTGCACTATGTCCCCAATGATTCCACCACCGTCCAAAAATCTGCATGGAAGGAACTGCATACATGTTGATGATCCTGTAACATTAATTCAAGACAAAGGTAAAAGTAAAACCAGTGAACTTCCAAGTAACCTTTTTGTTTGAACTCCAAGTTCTTCCGATAAAATGACCTGTAATAATTTTTAATTTGTTTAGTGAGTATACAGAGTGAAAGGACTAGAAATTTCTTTATAGAATGTGTACCTGTACACTGCTTATGAATGTGCGACTCCATAGTGGCTGAAAAACTAAATTAGCAAACCTTAAAACTGTAAGGTTTTCAATAAGGTTCTTCCCAAGAAGATGATCGATCCTGAAATATGACGGTTTAAAATCAATTTATTAGCTGAAATCTAAAATAACATAAGAACTATGAACAAAAAAGTGTTAGCTTTGCACTTAGGTTGTGCAAGTTCTGGGTATTAAAGTGCAGTGTTAGTGATATCGAAGAACGAATGATGAGAAGACACACCTGTAAATTTGGTTTTCCTCAAATTGGGAAAGAAGAGATTTTGTCAAAAAATGAGAAGACTTCATGTCAAAGCCAAAAGGTTTCTCGATGATAACACGATTCCAACCTTTTTTTGTTTGAGCTTTACTGGAAAGAGAGAGTGCAACATCTAGAAGGGCGTCTTGTGGCACGGAGAGGTAAAATATCCTGTTTGCTTCGGAATACCTCTGCAGTATGTCACATATTTTATAACCATTAATCGACAATCATATCGAAAAATTGGACATAAGGAAATGCAAGAAAAAAAGAACTTCTCAATCAATCAATGGCCCGATGCAACCACCTCAATCTGTTCCATCAGGAAATTGAGCTTTGACATGCCCTTATTGTTGTCATAACCTCCATTTACATGGAATGTTCTACTCAGAAAAGCATCCATTTTATCACTGCAATTTTGTCTACAAAGAAACAAAATACATTTCACCAAAATTTTGTTACTAATTGCCAAACACAACGCATTCGTTTTACATTCACAACGTTGCCAAAATATCGATGAAATTCATTACAATTGACATCAGTAATTGTCAAACTCCAAAAAATTTCAAGTTTATGCAGTTGACAATCACATTTTGAAGTTCACAAGTCTGTTTTATCATAGAAATCAAGCCTTAACAAGCCTCCACTGCATGCTTGAACTTCAATGTTTTTTCCCCTTACAGTACATGGTATAACTTTAAGTTGAACATGCACTTAGTCAGCACAGAGAAAACTCGAAACATTTACAACGTACCACTCAGTGTACGTTTTACATCATTAATCAAACATGCAGATTAGAATGAGTTTTGAATTCCAATTTTCTGAACATATTGAATACTTGACAATAAAAGTATAAAGAGATTATCCAGGAAATAAATTCAGAAACATACTGATGGTCGATGCGGCAGGTTAAAGTAGCAGATATAATCGACCGCAGTTCTTCATCTGTTATATTCTTTCTTGAATAACCAAAAATGCCAACATTCTGCAACCATGGAATATCAGAACAGCTGTAAATCAACTTTGTGTTCACATAGATATCAAACTAGTAGATGTAATCTCCATTCATTTATATTTTGCATAAGAATCTCCATTCAATTTCTTGAGGTAGATCTCTTCAATAACCTGGAATAATTTAATGTCCAGTAAAAATAATCAATACGCATACCATTCTCAACAGTTTTAAAATGTGACTATAAGCGATGAACGGAACTGAAGTCCCTTTGGGACAAGAAACTAGCCCAGTAGATAAAAATGATTGCGGAGCGAAATTTTTTTTTTTTTTTTTTTTTACGGAATGTGCGTGTGGAACACATTTTAAACTGAACGTGTTGAAATCAATTAAATATATGCAAGGATACGACATAGAATACTCCCACGAGATATAAGAAACTAGGATGTCTGTGTTTATGTCATAAATCTGAATATCACCATACCTCAGGGAGAAAGCCACTATAATACAGCGCAAACAGTGCTGGAAAAATCTTTCTTGTTGCGAGCTCACCAGTAGCTCCAATGACAGCAATACAGAGGGATGGTACTTCTTCGTCCCCGACGATGCGGTTTGACATAAGTGACTGTGGCAAGGATCCAGAAGACGCAGAGGAATCTGGAGCATCAGATTGCAGATTCTCAGATGCTGCAGCATGTGTACTTGTTTTAGTTGTTTCAGAATTGGAATCTGATGAACAAAAATGCTTAGTTCACCAAAAAACATAACAAATATTAGATCAAAACTATAGTAAATGAGAGAATGGAAGGCAACTACGTTTACTAACCACTGGAAAGGTTGGATTTCAAGACTTCTTCAGGAACTAGCTGAGCCTGTGACGAAGTTTCCTCAAAAGGCTTATCAAACTCATCTCCTTTATGATTTTTTATAGTCTTAAACTTCTGTGTTTGTCCAGATTTCCCATTATGTTGCAGAAGGCTTAGGCTCTCACTTATCCAGAGCCTTAAGCCATGAAATATTTGGCAGAAATTGGAAGCTCTTCGCGATCGTAATCTATTCGGCGCAATCTAAATCGACTCATGAATATAAGAACACCATTACTAAGCTTAGAAACAAGAAGTTTGTTTAAAATATTAGAGAATTCCATCATAAAGGGTAAGGAAATTGATAGAGAAAGAAAGAAACCCCCAAATTTTGAATGATCTCTCACAAACTCAGCATAAAATCTCACCATATGATCAAAAATCTGATAGATACTTGCATTACATCTTGTTACAGCAAATAAACCTATCTTCTTACTACGATCACTTATTTCGCTATGAATTAACAACTAATTTCATCAAGATCAAACAACTAGGAAGCAAAATTAGAAGTGAGAAACTGAAAATGAATTGAAGAAGTAGCGGAGAGAGTGAAGGATCAAGCACACTCACATGGTAGCTGCAGTGGGGGATTCTGCGGACATTGGAGCACAGGGGAATAGCACCGGGAGGAGCCGAGAAAATTGAAATTGAAAATGGCATCGAAGCTTTTGTTGTTCAGTGAAGATGGTTTGATATCGGAACTCTCTCTCCTCATCCTCCTGCGTTTAGCCAGCCATGGTAGGGAACTCGAAGACGATTGCATCTGTGGAGCCGAGGTTCCGGGTGCAGGAGATCGTGGCCCATTTGTCGGCCGTTAAGCCCACCCGGCCCATAAAGACGGTCCAGGCCCAACATACTATTTTGGTTTTAAAGTAAAATTTAAAGTAAATGATTGTATTATTAATTACATGTCTAACACTATTTTAATTAATATTAATATTTAATAAATATAATTAAAATTAATAGGTAAGTTTGGTCGATAATATATAATATATATATATATATATATATATATATATATATATATATATATATATATATATAAATAAAGTCAACTAATAGGTCAGATGTTTGAATCTTCCACCTCAGATGTTGTACTAAAAAGAATGCTAACATCGTACAATACTAACATTATCGTCGAGTTTAGAACTTTGGTCGATTGGTTTCACAGACACTAAACTCGAACATAATTTTACAGCCTATAGTGCTCCATTCTTGTTACGTATAGCTCTTTCATTGTTATTATTAGTGACGACCCAAGTCCTCGATTGAAATCTTTCCTCAAAGTGAATTGAATAAAAATAATTACAGGAAAAAAAAACATGCTTACGTACATATTATATATACCAATAATGTGAATGTGACTACTGTTTTGAACGTGTATGAGAAGAACTATCTTGAGATTCGAGCATCCGAACAACTTGGCTCATCTTTGGTCTCTTCTCGTAATCTGGATCCACACACCTCAAAGCAACTAACAGAACTCTTTTCAACCCTCTTGTGGATGGCCTTCCTCCGATCCCTATTTTTGGATCTACCACTTCTTCGCATCGTCTACTTCCGATCATCATTTTCAGCCAATCCACCACGTTTACCTTAATCGAGCCAACATTTCGGGAAGACGGTTCAAATTGATGAATTTGATATATTGTTAAACTAAAAAAATGTACCTGTTTGGGTGGACGTCCATAGTCAACAGGATTTCTTCCCGTGATTGTTTCCACCAATACAACTCCAAAGCTATACACATCGCTCTTCTCATTCAAAAGTCCAGTATTCGCGTACTCGGGAGCCACATACCTGGAAAAAAAAAATACTCAGAACAACACCAAAACTAAAAGCTCGTACAAGAATATTGAATAGAGAATACCCAAATGTCCCCATAACTCGAGTCGTAACATGAGTCTTTCCGACCTCCATCAACTTTGCCAACCCGAAGTCGGATACTTTGGCATTGAAATTTTCATCTATAAGTATGTTGCTGGCCTTGATGTCTCGATGCACCACCTTTGGCTCAATGGCTTCGTGTAAGTATGCAATCCTTTGTGACATGACAACAAAAAAACATCATAGGTTGTTCTAAAAAACCAGACAAAACATATGACAAGACATAGGTTGATCATTTTACTGACCCTTTGGCTGTCCCCAACATGATCTTCATTCGAGCCTCCCATGTAAGGTATCTATTCTCTCCCATTCCTTCATGAAGCCATAGCTCTAAGCTTCCATTGTTTATGTACTCATACACCAGCATCCTGAAAGTAGACCAAAGCTAAGAATAGTACTTTCTCGTGAACATGGATTAGGACCGATTAGTAAGATCTGTTGAGAATTGTGAGATCCAACAATTCCACGTTGGTTGGGGAGAAGAACGAAACACCCTTTATAAGGGTATGAAGACCTTTCCCTAGCAGACGCGTTTTTAAGCCTTGAGGGGAAGCCCGAAAGGGAAAGTCCAAAGAGACAATATCTGCTAGCGGTGGACTTGGCTGTTACAAATGGTATCAGAGCCCGACACCGGGCGATGTGCCAGCGAGGAGGCTGTTCCCCAAAGGGGTGTAGACACGAGGCAGTGTGCAGTAAGGACGCTGGGGCCCCAAAGGGAGGTGGATTTGGCGGGGATCCCACATCGATTGGAGAAAGGAACGAGTGTCAGCGAGGATGCTGGGCCTTGAAGAAGGGTGGATTATGAGATCCAACAATCTCACATTAGTTGGGGAGGAGAACGAAATACCCTTTATAAGGGTGTGGAAACCTTTCCGTAGCAAACACGTTTTAAAGCCTTGAGGGAAAGCCCAAAAGGGAAAGCCCAAAAAGAATAATATCTGTTAACGGTGGACTCGGGCCGTTACAAGAATTTTCATGAAAATTTGGTTCATGAATACTTTTGGATGTAGGAGAATTTCTTCTCTCCAAACCACGTAAGTCTTTGTGTCTCTTTGTTTGATTTATATTTGTGAGCATGTGAGTACGATCGATCTTGCTTCTACTTTCGCTACAACAATCAGTATTAGAGCATTTTTCTTAGAGAGAGAGAGAGTTGTCACAATCGCACTTTTCTTGACAGCACTTTGCGATTATGTGGCACTCACTCCCAACACCAAGTGAGTCAAACCAATTTGTATTCGCGTTGCCTACGGCCGGACAACGTATGTTCAACTGTAACAGTCCAAGCCTACCACTACTAAATATTGTCCTCTTTGGGCTTTTTTGTATTTGCATTGCCTACGACCGAGCAACGTATGTTCAAGTGTAACCATCGAAACTCACCGCTAGCAGATACTGTTCTCTTTAGGCTTTCCCTTTCGGGCTTCCCCTCAAGGTTTCTAAAACGCGTCTACTAGAGAGAGACTTCCACGCCCTTATAAAGAAGGTTTCGTTCTCCTCTCCAACCGATGTGAGAACTCACATCAAGCCTCTAACCCCGTTTGAGAAGAAGGTTTTAGAAAACAGTGGCAGAGAGATTTTCAAAAGCGAGTTCAAAAGTAAGAATAAGAGAAGATTTAAAAGCAAGTAAAAGTCAACACAACGACTTAAATAGCATATAACTTTTCGAGTAGCGAGAAGAGAGAGAGAGAGAGAGGCGTCGAGTACCTATGAGTCCCTTCGACGCAGTACCCCAAAAGACGAACAAGATTCTTATGCCTAACATGCCCAATTGCCTCAACTTCCACTCTAAATTCCATCTCAGCTTGGCCTCTAAAACACACAAAAACAAAAAAAAAGTATCAATTTAACACTTCAAAATCAATCAAATCACTAATTTTACACCCAAAACTTACTGTCCATTAAAAATCTTCTTAACAGCCACTGATATCCCATTCAACAACCTCCCTTTATACACAACTCCATACCCTCCTTCTCCAATCAAATTCTCTTCTGAGAACAAATTAGTAGCCAAATCCAGCTCCCTCAATGTAAACCAATACCCCCATCCCAATCGCGACATCTCTAGCAGACCCGACAGTGGCGACGTCGAACGTCGGTTCATTGTTGTCGTCGTGACGGTGCCAGAGCTGCCTTCATCCCCTGATTGTGATCCATAGCCATAGCTCAATGGATGAAATGATGATCCTGATTCAGTGCTGTAAGTGGTGATATGAACTGCCTTTATGTCCTTTGAATGTGATGGGATTTGTGTTAGAGGACATAAGGTGTTGGTGTTGGTGTTGGTGTTGGCTGCTGATGATGATGTTCTTGAGTTCTTGTTGCGTGAGGTTAAAAAGAATGAGAGTATGCAAAGGGTTGAGATTATGAATAGGCCTACTCCAATTCCAATGACTTCCCATACCTTAAGACCAAGTATGCTTGTTTTCTTTGATAGCTCTTGGTTTAGATCATTCCCCATCTCGTACATCCAAAAGTGTAAAATCACCGATCACTTTATTCTGGTATGTTCGATAAGTTCTCCTGGTACCTGCCTTGAACTACAGGAGCGGTCTTGCATACACACATATGTAAATCATTGTTACTTGTAGGATTGGAGCATATATGAGCGAGTAGAGCCCAAGAACGGAGAAGTCTGTTATAAAGTAGTTGACTGGAAGTATCAGACTGTTGGTCTGAGAGAAGACGGACTCTCTCGAGAAAGATGGCCTAATTTCTTTTCTTTGTTTTTTCGGGAGCTTATAATGCTAAAAGGTGGGGAGAAGGAAGTCGGACCTCTGATCGACCTGAAAACATAACAAAATCTAGGTGTTGAGAGAGATTTGAGTGGCTCAGCGAGTGTTTTCTAAGAAGTGATTGACTTGGAAGAAGAAAATGAAATACGAACAACCGCGCGGGTGAGAATCGGGCTCGTCCGTTACCTGCAGAGGCTGTTGTAGTTGATTACAGGGCCAATTTCTGAAGTCCCTTTGGCACAGCCAAGCATGCTCTAAAGGCATAGAAGCAGCCATGGTTTTAATGAACAGAAGACATCTCAAGAACACTTAGAGAGCTCTGATATAAAGAATAAGGTATGAAGAAATTGGCATCATAATGAAGTTTCTTGTGGCATTTGAAAGAGAGAATGTGTGAGATCCCACGTCGTTTAGGAAGAAGAACGAAACATTCTTTATAAGGGTGTGGAAACCTCTCTTTAACAGACGCGTTTTAAGAACTCTGAGGGAAAACCCGAAAAGGAAAGCTCAAAGAGAACAATATCTGTTTGCGGTGGGCTTAAGCCGTTACAAATGGTATTAGAGCCAGACACCAAGCGATGTGCTAGCAAGGAGGCTGAGCTTCAAAGGAGGCTGGACACGAAGCAGTGTTCTAATAAAGACGCTGGCCCCAAAGGGAGTGATTGTGAGATCTCATATCGATTGGGGAGGAGAACGAAACATTATTTATAAGGGTGTGAAAACCTCTACCTAGCAGACACGTTTTAAAATCCTTGAGAGAATGCCCAAAAAAGACAATATCTGCTAACAGTGGGCTTGAGTTGTTACCGGGAGTCGTTACCGAGGATGATAATGACTTCTAAAATTCCATATGTTACTTGTATGCTACTTAATTTGCTCATTATTGTACATACTTTAGGTGGCAACTGCCTCACTTTTGATTGTTTCTTTTCTTAATTAAATCATCACTTTGTAAAAGAAGTAATGATTTTATTGACTCTAACTATTAGGACTCGTTCTAACCAAAGAATTCGTATATCTCAAAAATGACTTACCTTAGCTGTGAGATCCCGCATTGATTAGAGAGGAAAATGGAGTATTCCTTATTAGGGTGTGGAAACTTCTCCCTAATAGACGCAAATTGTGAGGCTGATGACGATACGTAACGGGCCAAAGCGAACAATATTCGCTAGCAGTGGGCTTGGGCTGTTACAAATGGTATCAGAGCCAGACCCCATAGGATGTGTCATCAAGGAGGTTGTGTGCCAGCAAGGACACTAGTGACCGAAGAGGGGTGGATTAGGGGATCCCACATCAATCGGAGAAGGGAATGAGTGCCAGCGAGGACACTAGACCCTAAAGGAGATGGATTGTGAGATTCCACATCGATTGAGGAGGAGAACGAAACATTCTTTATAAGGGTGTGGAAACCTCTCTTTAACAGACGCGTTTTAAGAACTCTGAGGGAAAACCCGAAAAGGAAAGCTCAAAGAGAACAATATCTGTTTGCGGTGGGCTTAAGCCGTTACAAATGGTATTAGAGCCAGACACCAAGCGATGTGCTAGCAAGGAGGCTGAGCTTCAAAGGAGGCTGGACACGAAGCAGTGTTCTAATAAAGACGCTGGCCCCAAAGGGAGTGATTGTGAGATCTCATATCGATTGGGGAGGAGAACGAAACATTATTTATAAGGGTGTGAAAACCTCTACCTAGCAGACACGTTTTAAAATCCTTGAGAGAATGCCCAAAAAAGACAATATCTGCTAACAGTGGGCTTGAGTTGTTACCGGGAGTCGTTACCGAGGATGATAATGACTTCTAAAATTCCATATGTTACTTGTATGCTACTTAATTTGCTCATTATTGTACATACTTTAGGTGGCAACTGCCTCACTTTTGATTGTTTCTTTTCTTAATTAAATCATCACTTTGTAAAAGAAGTAATGATTTTATTGACTCTAACTATTAGGACTCGTTCTAACCAAAGAATTCGTATATCTCAAAAATGACTTACCTTAGCTGTGAGATCCCGCATTGATTAGAGAGGAAAATGGAGTATTCCTTATTAGGGTGTGGAAACTTCTCCCTAATAGACGCAAATTGTGAGGCTGATGACGATACGTAACGGGCCAAAGCGAACAATATTCGCTAGCAGTGGGCTTGGGCTGTTACAAATGGTATCAGAGCCAGACCCCATAGGATGTGTCATCAAGGAGGTTGTGTGCCAGCAAGGACACTAGTGACCGAAGAGGGGTGGATTAGGGGATCCCACATCAATCGGAGAAGGGAATGAGTGCCAGCGAGGACACTAGACCCTAAAGGAGATGGATTGTGAGATTCCACATCGATTGAGGAGGAGAACAAAACATTCTTTATAAGGGTGTGGAAACCTCTCTTAGCATACACGTTTTAAAACAGTGAGTCTGACAGCGATATGTAACAGGACAAAGCATCAACAGCGTCGTTGTGAGATCTCACATCGGTTGGAGAGAGAAACAAAACATTCTTTATAAGGGTGTGGAAACCTCTTCTTAGAAGAGGTATCTTAAAAATCTTAAGGGAAAGCCCGAAAGGAAAACCTTAAGATAACAGTATCTACTAGTGGTAAGCTTGAGCGGTTACAGTCGTCATGGAGGATCTAGAAGTGTTCGAATTAAGCGGGTAGTCTTCGAGTGCATAGCAAAGATTTAGGTGGTGGTATTGGTAATCCATAAGGGTTAGTGGTTAATACTTAAAATCAGGGAAGGGATATGGTTGGTGGATGTCTAATTGTGTCCCATTTTGCACAATGAAATGCCTTGTTCTTCAATTTAAATCATTCATTCATGCAACTATTTGAAAGGGACATTGAATTTGGTGATGCCTTACACCAAAGATTATTAATGTAGAGTGATTTGATATCACAACAGTCTTTTGTACTCTCTTTCCTAAGGTCTCCATCACCACCACCACGAACCCATACCTTATTGATCAGATATCTCAAGGTAAGAACACTTGTTTGAGATTTGAATCACTCCACAAGCAAGATCGTTCATGTCAAGCTTGAATGATTCTAAACATGTAACATAAACTATATAGAATTGCAAAGAAACTTAGTCATTAACGAAAGGAAAAGGTAAGAACACTTAACCCTGATGATAAGGAATCATTCCAATGAAAAGGAAAATTCAGATTACCTTATTGATCAAATATTTAAAGGCAACAACACTTGATTGAGATTCAAATCACTCTACAATAAAGATCGATTATGTCAAGCTTAAATGATTCTAAACATGCAATCTAAACTACATAGAATTGCGAAGAAATTTAGACATTTGCTGAAGAAAGCTCTTTTCGACCGATGTCTTAGTTAACATCTATTGTGGTTATAAAGTTCTATAATTCACGTTCAAAAGGCTACAACAAAATAAAGGTGTGCACTGCTACGTTCAAATAGATGTAATGTTGACTAGACTTGATGTAACCATCTCGACTATGAAATCCTATCTTTATTAGTGTTATAACATTAATCATGTATGCTTGAAAGAGTAATGGCTCGGAGTGATATTTCAAATAATGCAACTATAACAACTCGTATAATCATCGAGCTCGGTGATTTGGTAGCAAAGAAAGGGGTGGTTTCGAGCTAATCATGATGTTGTAGGAGGAATTTGTGAACAACTAGCTATGAGTGGTCACAATGAGTTGGTAGCCTATTGGAGAGGTAAGTGTTATAGACATAAAGCATGGAACATCACACCTAATGTGGCCTCACTAAGCCTACAAGCCACCTAATTTGATTGAGCTACATGCTTGGTGGTCTCATTTAGTTTAGTGGTCATTCCTCTACCTTTTCCTAGAGCTAAGACTATACATTCTAACGACTTACTTCATCGCTTCGAAAATACTACCAATATCAACATCGACATCGAAACCACGACCTTGAACCCCGAGGATTCCCAGAAGTTTTGTTTTTCACCATCCGTTGTAGGACCGGCTCCTTGTTTTGCTGCCAACTGATCCCTCAGTTCCTTAATGGCTTTCTCCCGTCGATCCCCGATCTGTTACGAACCAAATGTAGTTTAGTTTCATCTATAACACGTGGGTCCAAAAAGGCAGGTGGGTCCAAAAAGAACGTTTTATCGACTATGAGTCTTGTCTACACTAAAGCTAATAAACCATCAAATTCTAAGCAAGTTTAGTGTTTACTCTTTGAAGTTTCCGTGTTTGAGTGCGAGCTTCTTGTAGACAGAACTCTAGCTTTAACACCCTCTTTTTCAGCTCGTGGTCAGCTCGTCGTTGTTTCTCTAACTGTTGATAAGAAAATCAAAATATATAAACGAATACGAAAGCGGTATGGTACGAGGAAGTATACCGTACACGGTATAGCCAAAGAAGTATGCATACTTGTGACTCCAACTCCTTGGTTTTAAGCTTCCAATGAGAAGACATCATTTTGATTTCATTTTTGAGTTTTGTTATCTCTTCGTCTTTTGCAATCAACAGCTTGTTGATCTTCTCCACATTTCTGGGGGAAACTTCATCTAATATCTTCCTCAATTCACAATCCTTGCTCACACCGGATTTGGCGAGAGCTTCGGTAATATCGTGCTCGACTCTCGTCACTTCATCTTTCAGCTGCTTCTGAGAAGATTCCCTTGCTTGGAGATCTTTCTGTAGGTTGTCGAGTTGTTCTTCTAACCTTTTCACACGATCTTCGTGTTCTTTTATAGACGTGTTCTTTTCGTCCAATTCCTTCAAAAGCGCTACACATTGGTTCTGTGCAGATCGAGCTGATGCTGCACTTGCATCGGCAGTTGCTTGAGCGGCGGCGAGCTGTAGTCTTAGTCCATCCAACTCATGGAGATACTGTATTCGACAAAGAATTGGTTACATACATCATTCTAAAGAACATAATGATGGATTTCATCAGACCCCTTTTCTATAAATCCTTAAAAGCAAAGGAATTGGATTTACTATGAAACCATCATGAAAAATGAAAAAACGAACAAAACGGTTCTGCAGCTATCAGATGGGGAAAGAAACTGTAACAGCCCAAGCCCACCACTAGCAGATATTGTCTTCTTTAGGCTTTCCCTTTTGGGTTGACCATCAAGGTTTTAAAACGCGTCTGTTAAGGAGAGGTTTTCACACCCTTATAAGGAATGTTTTGTTTCCCTCTCCAACCGAGGTGAGATCTCACAAAACCACCCCCCTTGGGGGCTAGCGTCCTCGCTGGCACACCACCCGATGTCTAGCTCTAATACCATTTGTAACACAACCCAGACCCACCACTAGCATATATTGTCATCTTTGGGCTTTCTCTTTCGGGCTTCCTCTTAAGGTTTTAAAACGGGTTTGTTAGGGAGAAGTTCCACACCCTTATAAGAAATGTTTTGTTCCCCCTCCAACCGATGTGAGATCTTGCAATCCACCTCCCTTGGGAGCCCAGCGTCCTCACTGGAACACCGCTCAGTGCTTGGCTCTAATACCATTTGTAACAACCCAGGCCCACCACTAGCATATATTGTCCTCTTTTGGGCTTTCTCTTTCGAGCTTCCCCTCAAGGTTTTAAAACGCGTCTGTTAGGGAGAGGTTTCCACACCCTTATAAGAAATGTTTTGTTCCCCCTCCAACCGATGTGAGATCTCGCAATCCACCCCCATTGGGAGCCCAGCGTCCTCACTGGAACACCGCCCAGTGCCTAGCACTAATACCATATGTAACAACTTAAGCCCACCGCTAGCAAATATTGTCCTCTTTGGGCTTTCCCTTTCGGACTTTCCCTCAAGGTTTTAAAACGTGTCTATTAGGGAGAGGTTTCCACACCCTTATAAGGAATGTTTCATTCCCCTCTCCAACCAATGTGCGTTCTCACAATCCATCCCCTTAAAAACCCAACGTCCTCGCTAGCACACCACCCGGTGTCTGACTCTAATTCCATCGCTTTTCTTAAGTATTAACAAATAGTAATTTATAGATTCATTTAAACTTTGCCTTCATTTTCCCTCCTACCAACCAACAGCATATTCAAATCAAACAATTATTTGAATTCAAGTAATGGGAGGGAAATAACAATTAAAGTAACAACACAGTACTTTTTCCAGCTTTCCTCACATTGAAAAAGAAAGGAGCAAAACAGAGAAGGCATTCACGAAGAGGAGACTAAGATGTGTAGCTTTTTGGGAACTTTATAGCCAGATAGAGAAAAGTAAAGCAATCACAAGCAGAGTATGATAACCTAAACCAATAATTAATCATGAAAATTCCAGTAAGAAACAGAGTTGGGAATGGAACCTTGGTGGCAGAATTTGCAGAAGCCTTGAGCTGTTCATCCCTCTCTTCCAATTCAACATGCAATCTCTCAATTGCTTGTTCCATATTCTTAGCCTTAGTCTCTGCTTCCTGCAAAAACAGCTCAAAAAATCACTCAAAAGCTTGAAAGATAAACAATATGATAGAAAAAAAAAGGTGCCCAAGAATCCCAAATCATCCAAAATCACATGCCTGCCTTGTTTGGGCCTCTTTAGCAAACGATTCTTCCTGAGATGAAAGGCGGCTTCGAGCCTCCTTCAACTCCGCCGCCAACGATACCACATTTCGCCTGAAGCTCTGCTTCCTCTCATTCAAATCCTTCAGCAATGGATCAACCTCTTGAACAGACATCGAGAGAACAAGATTCTGTTCCAATGGCGTGAAGAAATTTGGCTTTCAAGATCAGCGGTCTCATGAGGTTGCTTTGTGAAACCTAAAATGAAGCATCTGCATGTGGGAGAAGGCAGTAATTTCAAAACAGAGTAAAGAAATAAATGATTGAAACTCGTGAATTCATTCAAATTATCAACAGAGCTTTGAAACCCATTTTCAACTACATTCTATAACACAAACCCAGAATTTTCTCGGGAAAATTCGGTCCAGAAAATCAGTCAAAGATCAAGAGAATATGAATATCCACAACCCCACAACGATTTTTCTCCTTAAAAATCTAACCCATAATCAGAAATCGAGAGATGAATCGAGATTACAGAGAAAAGAGATAGTTAGATCACCATTTTTGAAGCGGAAATGAGAGATCGCAAGAGTTGTAATCGAAAAACAAAACGATCCAGTGGCTCTTTTGACGTCTAGTTGAAGAAGAAGAAGCAGCAGTAGCCAAGTGGTGGATTGTTCTTGTTGTTGTTGACACTTGTGGAGTAGGATTAAGGATTAAGATATTACTGATTCAATGGCCCTTTTGACGATCTTAGGCTTTGCGGACGGAGGGGATGTGGACTTCCGGTGGCGATTTGAATTCATTAATTGGGTTACTCGAATTGGAAGGATTTGAAATAACTTTTTGTCAATATTGGGGCTGGAATTGAACGGCGGACAGAAGAGGCCGACAGCTGAGCAAATGGGTGGATTGAGGTTCGGGGTTTGAAAACTCTCGAGCCTCGGGTTCGGGTAAATTGACGAATCCAAAGCTGAGATTTGTGTGGTTCGTGAGTTTGAATTGATTGTGGAAGCGCGGCAAAATTCCAAACCTAGAGTTTGAAATATCTTAAAAATTAATATAAATATATATTTTTTTAAATCTGAATATTTAAAAAAAAAAATGTATATATATCCAAACTCGTGGTCATAGACAAAATAGACATCAATTAGTCGACAATCGTTCTTCAAATGGAGCGTAGCCTGATTAACACATATATATAATCTTTAACATCTACTCAAAGGTCGTGCTTGTTGAATCTTTGAGGTATCCCTAGGTTAAGGCTTCGAGTAAACGTGAGTGCTCTTGGATTAGCAAGGATGAAACCCCAATACTCTAATTGACCGAAAGAGAACTTAGATTCACCTGACCATTAGGCAGGCTAGAGATTATATTATATGTCAACACAATAGAGCGAGTGGCTCTTCTAAGTGGGCTGCTATGTGATAAGATTACAGAGAAAGCGACACCTTCGTGTAACATGTTGTGGTCTTAACGCCCGTAGTGATCAGTTTCACGCGCTCTAAGCCCAGCCTGCGTGCGGTTAGGAAGGTTGGCCAGAATGTGAGCAGTACCACTCACCCAACTCTACCACTTACAGGCACGATGCCTTCGTGTAACATGTTGTGGTCTTAAACGCCCGTAGTGATGAGTTTCACGTGTTCTAAGCCCAGCCTGCACACGGTTAGGAAGGTTGGCCACAATGTGAGCGGTACCACCCCCACCCAACTCTACCACTTATAGGCCCCCGTCCGTCCTACAGCCGCCCAAATAGGAATCAAGTAGGAATCTATACATACATATACATACATATATATAACCTCAGTTGATATAATCTTCTTTCAACAGTCTCAGAATTCATTGCTCAAATGTGAACACAGAGATAAGAACAGCCACTGAACAAAAGCATTGAGATAATCTCATCAATAACTAAAACATGAGAAACCACAACATCAGCTGGAAATGTAAGGGAATTAGATTTATTAGAAACTGCAATTCATCAAAACCTGTAGTCATTTTAGATGGAGGATACAGAAACCGCTCGCTGCACAAAAACTCCATAGCTCGACAACTCCTAAAGTTACAATCCAGTCTAGCCTACATTATATGGCTTTTCCTGGGACGACGAAGACGCTACTTCAATCGATAGTTAAGAGTCAAAAGCACGAGATTCAAATATGTACAAGTACTATCCTTATCATGAAGACTGATACACAGGTTAAGTTCTTCTCTAGGACTTTATTTCTGAAGTGTTTCGGGGGTGTGCTCATGGTACCGAAACCATGGCTATGCAGTAGAAGAGAACCGTCACGAGCTGCTTTCATAAGCCTTGCTGTATATACAGATATCGAAAACTACTTATTTATATGATCAGCATAGAGAAATAGCCAAACCGAAAGATATGAATGTTCATGCATTTCGAAAAGACCTCAAAGGAGCAAGTTTATATACCATCTTACACGATCGAAAGCAGAAATATTTCTTTTTACCAGTCGAAGAATCAAATATGCAAGAAACTTTATCATGACATCGACGCTGACCCGAATGCTGAACCAAAGATGCAACACTGTTTAATGTAACTATTCAGAAAGATACTACATGAAATATAATTTAAAGACACTAATTCAGCATCAAGGGGCTCCGCCCGAAAAATGTCGAATAAAACATGTTAGGTTGACTAAGCTTAAAAGCTTATGTTCCTGTTTTTATTCTCTCTGTCCTCAGAGGTTGTCTGGTTTTTTTATAATAGCTAAAGTTGTCCTTCATAAGATCATGGGCCTGTACACCATAGTCCTAATATAATATATATTACAGGTCATCTAATCAAAAGCAGTTTCTATTTGCAAAATATGAATCACAAAGCTAATATCTGTGTTAAAAGAAACCTTTGAAACCTCTCTAAACACGTTTTAAAACTGTGAGGCTAACGACGATATGTAACGGGACATAGTGAACAATATCTACTAGCGGTGGGTTTGGGCTATTACACAAGCTGACATAAGTAACCATAAGCCACAAGTCGGCTTCACACATCCATGAGAAAAGACAGGACGAGAAAATGGGAAGAGGGGGTTATAGAGTAAGGTTAGAAGGGACGGGTGGGGACTCCCATGGATCATTTTGTGACATAGTACTTTGAGAACAGAAACAATTTCATTGATGAATGAAATAAAACGTCAATGAAATTAAAGGAGCTTATTGGGCTCCTAACACCAAAAACAAATTATAAGTACGTTAGACAATAAAGGTATATAAGGATGACGATGTAAGCTACAGAAGGGTAGTCATTGATCGTATAGTCTACCTGTAACAGCCCAAACTCACCACAAGCAGATATTGTCATCTTTGGGCTTTCCCTTTCGGGTTTCCCTTCAAGATTTTTAAAACGCGTTTTCCAGGGAAACGTTTCCACACCCATATAAAAGAATGCTTCGTTCTCCTCCCCAACTGATATGGGATCTCACAATCCACCCCCCTTTAGGGTCTAGCGTCTTTGCTGACACTCGTTGCATATGAACAGAACTTCAATTTCTCTTTTTACCTTATACGATCCCAAGTAATAAAAACCATCTAAACTACACAAACCAGATTCAACGAAGCGATAGAAACCATACCTCCTCCATCCTCATTTGGAGAGTTGAGAGCAGGTGAAGCCGTCTCGCACAAGTTCATTGATTGCGTCTCTAAACTTAACGTAATCTTCAAATTTGTTGTACACTTGATGTGAAATTCGTGCATACCCTGTTACAATCGCAGTTTCCCCCTTTCTCGGAGCACGATAATATATCGGTACTTCAACTCTAAACTCTTCCCGCAAATGTGTTCTCAACTTCAGAGTATCAGACTCACTCGAGATACCTAAGCAAGAAGGCAACCCCACCATGATCATACTTGCACACATACTCGGTGGGCAGCCGAGATGAGTCTTCCATGCTTCTACTAACATCTCTCCCATCTTAACAACAACCTCATGGTTACGTTTTTTGATTCCCTTAATCCCATCTTCAAACCTATTAACAAAATTCAAAACCGAAGGCACGACCAACTGAGCGCTATAATCCCTCGTTCCAATCCAAGCACTTTCTATAGCCAACCCATTACCATACTCGTGAGAAACAACAGGATGATGCAAATCAGAATGACCAGGGGACCTCCTAGAATACAAGAAAGCAATTGAAGGTGGACAAAAGAACCACTTATGCAAATTACTAGTGTAATAATCAGCACCAATGTCTTGCATATCAATATCAGTACACCCAATAGCATGAGCAGCATCAACAAAAACTTGGTCAACACCCTCTTCCCTACAAATCTTAACCAGCTCCTTAACAGGTATAACCACACAAGGCATCGATGTAATATGATCAATCACAGCCAAACGAACCTTCCTACCATTAGCCTTACCTCTCTCTAACGCCTTGCGAAATTCACATATAATTTCATCATTAGATTTAACAGGAAAAGGCAATTGTACCTCAATTACATACCCACCAGCTCGAGAAACATACGCCTCTATTGATTTCTTCACAGCACCATACGCATAGTGTAGCATAACAGCCGCATCACCCTTCTCGAATCTCCCCTCGTTGAAATCCCTAGCGATTTTCTGAAGAACGATAGCAGCGGCAGTGGTGGCATTATCGACTATAGAAACTTCATCGATCTGCTCGGCATTGATGAGGTTTTTGATGATGGTTCTTGATTCAAGAATCCCTTTCTTGAGGTCGTTGAAGTAGAAGCGATCAGGCTGGCGAAGGAACTTGAGCTGCCATTGTTGTTGAGCAGAGATGACAGAAGAAGGGCAACAGCCGAAGCTTCCGTTGTTGATCCGAGCAACGGAAGGGTCGTGGTGGGCGAATTCGGATTGAATTTCGGACTTTGAAATGGAAGTTGAGGAGATTTTTGGCTTTTTGGGCAAGTGGGTATTGGCCTCGCCGTTGAGATGCGGCGTAGAATCAGTGTGGGGGTGGTTTGTTTCACAGTGGGAAGCCATTGGAGGAGATGGGTCGGAGAATTTAGGGTTTAAGAGTGATGGGTGATGGTGAAATTGAAAGAAAATGAGAAAATGGCGCAATGGGTCGATGAGAATTAGGGAGAAATGCGTTAAGAGGAGGGCTTTGCGGAGAAGGGAAAACGTTAAGGCGAATGATGAGTAAAATAGTGAAGGTTTAGGACAAGTGGGGTGGCATAGTGCTACAACGGAAAGACAAATGGAGAGACATATTGGCATCCTCCATTATCATCAGAGTAAACTAGTCAAGTGGGCAGTTTTAAACTTTGTCCATTTATCGTATCTCTAGAGATGTCGTATATAGTCTAGGTCATCTCTACCCACATACCTCTAGAGATGTCGTCTATAGCCTAGGTGATGAGGATTTCTTGATTAAACGGAGAGAAAGAGAGAGTAGAAGACATTCTTTCACCGTGGCGACCGAGTTATATTTTTCGTCACCGCCTTTGTCCTTTTATCATCTTCATCCACGTACAACTAGAGATGTCGTCCATAGCTCAGGTGACGAAGATTTCTTGATTAGACAAGAGACAAAGAGAGTAGAGAACATTTTTTCACTGTTAGATAAATGGGATGGCGACTGAATTATATCTTTCGTCACCGTCTTTGTACTTTTATCATCTCTACCCACGTACAACTAGAGATGTCGTCCATGACCCAGGTGACAAGAGGATTTCTCGATTAGATGGAGAAAAGGGGCGGCAACTAGAATGTAATTTCCGTCCCCGACTTTGTCCTTTTATCACCTCCACCCACGTACAAGTAGAGATTTTTTTTTAATGCTCATTTTTTGTTCCATTCATAATTTTAAAAAACATGTTTTTATTTTTAAAATGAAAAGAAGTTAAAAAGAGACAATTTTATGGTTGAATCCTACCGACAAAAACCACACATATTGTAATAAAGCAAAGATGTTGGAAGACATAAATTAGGTCAGTCAATTGAGTGACTATAATTCAATTTCCCACTATAAAGTTTATGCCTATTTTTGCCTTTTCCATTCAAATTTTAAATATTTTAAAATAAGTTTAAGATGGAGGCCGTCACATATACATACGTGTAGTTTAGGTCAAGGTACCCGTTTAGTTTGTTGTAAAGAGAAAAAAAAAACGGTCAAAGTCAATCTCGAAGGGGTAAAATGGTCATTTCTGCCTCCTCACGATTTAAGATTACCATAATACATCCTTAATTAGGAGGATGAAGAAGAAAAGAGAAGGCAGGCATCCCGGACGAGAGACCAGATGGATACCTAGTACATGGTGAGCACGAGGTTTACAGATCCTACAACTTAACGTTAACAATATGGACCCATTAAGATTTTCCACCTGACCCTTTGTAGATGAAAAACTGGTGATGGTCGACTCTAGAATTCTAATATACTTTGAGGCCACTAGTGTTGGATTCTGGATTATGAATGTGGTCGTATCTCACAGACTCGGGATACACAAGAATGATGGTATAAGGAGTGAATAAGACGTATATAGTTCAACCTAGAAACCATACTAAGTCCAAAGGAGTAGATGCACTCTAAGGTAGATTAGGGTCGTGATTAGTCCAACCATGAGCACGTATGGTGTTAAGTTAGATGAACGAACTAGGAACCACTAGGAGCCTGCAGCATAAAGTCGGGGTATTTAGCTCAACGTCAGTTTTGATTTAGAGCCCACAGGTAGGTACTTACTGAGTATATTTTTATAATCATTCTTGATTACTCTACTGAAGAAGAGTAATTTTCGACTCACGGTGCATATTGTATTTATTTTTCGTACAACAATTATGAGGTATGAATCGAATCGAGGTTGATGAATTATTAACGACGTCTTTAAATTTGCTCAAAGAATATATTCTCAATTTCCATTATACAAAACTCCAAAACCCTCCTCTCCTTTTCTCCTATATAAACCCTTCTTTCTCCCTCAAACAACCAACCCCTCTTCTTATATCTTCAAGCCCTAGCTAGCTAGCCATGGCCTCATCCAACGACGAGAGACGAAAGCCGAAGTCACCCTCATGCTGGTTCTCGATCTCCACCTTGTTCAAGTCTCGAGCCCGTAGAAAAAGGTGGGACGACGATGCGATCTCAATGGAAGATACACGAAAGGTGTGGCCAAGCGATGATGACAAAGGTCGACACTGGGTGGCCGAGCCTGGCATCGATAGAAAAGCCAAAGCTTACATCGATAGGATCCATTATCAAATCCGCTACTCCGTAGCCGAATGACAAACTCACTCCAAACCTTTCAGCTAGTTCTAAGTGTATAGTGAATGCATCCTTCTAAGTATATTGCTTAATATGTAACGCAACCCAAATCCTTAAAGCTATATAATTAAACTCTTATTAACTATAATTAATCTTGTATTAATGTCTTTAAAATGTAAATGGTTTCAATGGGTTGTATTAATCGAGTTATGAAATTTCGGGTTTAGTTTTGAGAAAAAAATGAACTTACGGATCGAATCTCGGGTTATGCAATTTAGGGTTTAGTTTTGAAATAATAATGAACCTACCGTTCGAAATTCGGGTTATGCAATTTAGGGTATAATTTTGAGATAATAATGAACCTACCGTTCGAATTTCGGGTTATGCAATTTAGGGTATAGTTTTGAGATAAAAATGAACTTACGGATCGAATTTTGGGTTATGCAATTTAGGGTTTAGTTTTGAAATAATAATGAACCTACCGTTCGAATTTCGGGTTATGCAATTTAGGGTATAGTTTTGAGATAATAATGAACTTACGGATTGAATTTCAGGTTATGCAATTTAGGGTATAGTTTTGAGATAATAATGAACCCACCGCTCGATTTTTGGGTTACGCAAACCTATAAAAAAAATTTGAGTTCAACCGTTATAAGGTGAAGGATTGAACTCTCGATTTTGAGATAATAAACTTTTATATTCTCTTTTTCTAATATAGTTTAGGTTCGTAATTTAAATGCAAGACAAATAAAATATTAAAAAAAAATACATTAGAAAGTAACAACGAGCTCGTGCTTTAAGCCAATGTTCGTTCTAAACAATGTGAGCTTAGAATCAAAATCGATAATATCATATAATTCGTGCTTTTTACTAATATTTTAGAAAATCATGCTCGGTTTCAAATTTAAAAATAGAAAAAATACGAAAGCCATAGGAATTTTTGAAGTTGAATCTAACCCGACACAAACCGAACACGTCGTAACAAAGCAAAGCTATGGCTAGACCTAAATTAGACAAGACTAATAAGACATGACCTAATTCTTTGGACAACTTCTTTCACATTGAGTGATTATAATTCATTTCCCCTTTATGTCTATTTTGGTTTCTTTAGATTTAAAGCTCGAATATTTTCAAACAAACCTAACTCGAAATGCTCACACGTATACTATAAACGTGTAATCGAGGTTATTCTCCAAATTTAGTAATGTTATAAAAAAAAAATTATAAGTCCACTCTTAGTAGATACTGTCCGCTTTGGCCCGTTACGTATCGTCGTCAACCTCATAGTTTTAAAATGCGTTTACTATGGAGAGGGTCTAGCCCTACTCCGACTAGTGCCTTGCACTGCTCGGTGACTAGCCATANGGGGGGGGGGGGGATTGTGAGATCCCACGTTGGTTGGAGAGGGGAACGAAATATTTCTTATAAGGGTGTGAAAACCTCTCCCTAGCAGACACGTTTTAAAACCGTGAAGTTGATAACGAATCTTAGAAAGATTATTCTCTGATTTTTTATATTGATTCGGGCTCTCGAGTTTAAAATACTCATTTGACCGTGACCAATTACACATTTGTTCCATTTCGAGTCATATTAAATCAATGGTTGATTGCTCAAGATTCTTAGTCTTGAAGAAATGGAATTTTGTGCTCCTTTTGCTCTCTTTTATTCTTTTTGCTCTAATTATAAAGTATTGTCGTGCTTATTCACACCATTTTGTACCTTCTTCTTACTAACTATACTATTCATTTCTTTTGTCCTAAGTTTGTGTTAGGATCGATACTCGTTGTTAGCTCTGATACCAATTGTTAAAATCGCTTAACAACGCACACACTCGATCAAGATGAACATAAAAAAAAATAGGAGAGAAAAAACAAGGAATACAATGAAAAAGAGAGTAAGAGCTCGCTAATCGGGTATATATATGGTTTCAATTTACTAAATATAACTTACAAAGATTTAAAATGAGATATAATCAGACAAATATATCTCTATCAAATCTTTACCAAATATCTATCTCTAGTGACCAGGCTCGTATCCCAACAATCTCACCAGTTGGAGACTGATCCAGTCAACCCAACAATCTTCTCTATCAGATCTTTACCAAATATGTTCCAAATATCTAGTGACCTATCCCAACAATCTCACAGTTGGAGACTGATCCAGTCAACCCCAATAATCTTCTCTATCAGATCTTTACCAAATATGTTCCAAATATCTAGTGACCAGGTCCGTATCCCAACAATCTAGGAGACTGGTCCAGTCAACCCTAACAATCGTCTCTATCACATCTTTACCAAATATGTTCCAAATATCTAGTGACGGCTCCGTATCTCAACAATCTCACCGTTGGAGACTGATCCAGTCAACCCAACAATATTTGTGAGACTGGCTCCATATCCCAACAATCTCCACTTGGAGACTATCCAGTCAACCCAACAATCTTTGTGAGACTGGCTCCATATCCGAACAATCTCCACTTGGAGACTGATATAGTCAACCCAACAATCTTCCAATGACTGGCTCCGTATCCCAACAATCTCACCAGTTGGAGACTGATCCAGTCAACCCCAACAATCTTCATGAGACTGGCTCCATATCCCAACAATCTCTCATTGGAGACTGATCCAGTCAACCCCAACAATCTTCATGAGACTGGCTCCATATCCCAACAATCTCTCATTGGAGACTGATCCAGTCAACCCCAACAATCTTCATGAGACTGGCTCCATATCCCAACAATCTCTCATTGGAGACTGATCCAGTCAACCCCAACAATCTTCATGAGACTGGCTCCATATCCCAACAATCTCTCATTGGAGACTGATCCAGTCAACCCCAACAATCTTCATGAGACTGGCTCCATATCCCAACAATCTCTCATTGGAGACTGATCCAGTCAACCCCAACAATCTTCATGAGACTGGCTCCATATCCCAACAATCTCTCATTGGAGACTGATCCAGTCAACCCCAACAATCTTCATGAGACTGGCTCCATATCCCACCATCTCCCTAGGATAAGTCAACCCAACAATCTTCCAATGACTGGCTCCATATCCCAACAATGTCATTGGACTATCCAGTCAACCCAACAATCTTTCAATTAGAGACTGATCCAGTCAACCCAACAGTTTGCTTGAGTTTATCAACCCAACAATCTTCCAATTGGAGACTGATCCAGTCAACCCAACAGTTTGCTTGAGTTTATTTTATTTTATTTTTTTAATTTCAAACAAACGACTAAATACCATTATTTAATTGTACTAATATAGTTGTAACACATAAAATGTAGGTAAAATTCTTAGTTGTGACGTATGAGTAAAGGACAGGTATATGAATGAACCGATACCACATCTAAAAGAGAGTAATTATAAAAATATGATAGTCAAAAAATGTTTTTAAAAAATTGAAACCAAGGTGCTCTTGTTCAGTGGCCCAAAGTGGTATGTCGAGAATTTTCTTAGAAAGCATGCGAGTGATAACAAAACATATTAAAAAAAAAACTAGGGGTTCATATGACCTGACAACTCGATCAATCCAAACTACACAACTAAACAATAAAAGTTAGGTTTGAGGTTTGGGTTGACTTTTTGGAAAATAAAAAATTTGGGTCGGTTCGCAAATTGACCTTTTTTGGTCGGGTTGGAAAATAGGGTTACAATACAACCCAGCTTTTAAGATTATTATAAACATTACAAATATTTGACATTTGTAATTGATGTTAGTGATATGATCTGACTTGTGGATGTTTGAATAAATAAGATTTTTTAAATAATTTAAACAAATCTGACAACCCAATTGAACCTCGATTGAGTTAGGTTGTGAATTCTATTCGAGTTACTCGGATCACCAACCCGACCAATTCGAAATATTTTGGGTTGGTTCAAAAAATTCTTCCAACTCAACATATGAACACCTCGGAAAAGGATCCATATTGGTATATGATTTGTAAGGATAGTCTTCACTCTTTGAAATAATTTTCGATAAGTAGATAACGTAGTCATATTACAGGGATACAGATAAATATGGAAGCCATCACGTGCCTAATTCTAAGTACGAGAGATTACATCAGAGTGAGGAATTGTTCTTGAATCCATGCGAGTGACAAAACATGCTAGAAGGAGTTGTGTTGGTCTGTAAGGATAGTCTTCACTCTTAGAAGTAAGGAGTAAGTAACGTGCTCATGTCGCACGGGAATGTCGGAGACATCATATGCCAAATTCAGATACTGAATCCTGATTCAAATCCTAGACACTGGATTACAAATGGTATTAGAACGGTACCTTTTCTAACAAGATGTGGTTCGGAACAAACCAAGACAGAAATTGGTGGTTATTGTGACACTCGAAAATTTTAATTTTTTTTTTCCAACTCCAAATTAATTTTCAATAGTTTTCTTTATGGCCTTTTTTTTTTTTTTTTTTCTTCGCACCCTTCGACATCCCGGCGCCCCAGTTCCGTATCCCCCTCGTTCTCTCTCTCTCGCCATCGCCGCCACAGTCGCCATCGCCGTCGCCCACTACCTCCGCCATTCTCTCTTCAGTTCAGCCGTCTACCATCCGGCGCTCTCTTTGCCCAAAACTAATTCACTTATTCATCCTCTCTTCAGTTAAACCAGTTTGGCGGAACGAAGAACAAATGAGGGCTTTTCGTGAGGTAGATGAAGAACTGGGAAGGAAGAGGAGATGAATAACCCACCAAAAGTCCGAACCGAACCGAATCGAATCGAATCAGTGTTTCTCAATTCGACTTGGAAACCTAGTTCCAGTTATCTCCTTCACTCGTAAGACTGATATTCTGATTTTGATAAGTAAATTTTGTGTTCATTTTCTTACCCAGTATTTTCCTTGATTTTATGTATTTATTTTCATTTGGGATATGCTATCAAATGCTTTAGTGAGGCAATTGTTTTCTGTTTGATTCTTTAACAGGTCTTTAGTTCTTTCTGCAATGAAGTTGAAATTGATGTGAAGTGAGTTGGATATGAATTTTAGAAGAGTTACTTCTCAGATTTTATTGTAGAACTAGCCGGCTTAATGAAGGAGACAATATGAAATACTTATTTGTCTGCAGGGCAGGGTCTTCTCAATTTCACTGGAGAGATATGATTAAGTCGTGTAATTAACCATGATTTTGCTACAACGTGTTGCCAGAGTCGAATCTAAAACCAAAACTGGGATTTTTGTATCCTCATTTAAGGATATCTTCAATGAAGCTCTTGGATCTTCCTCACCGTGTCCTAATTTATATTCCTTTTCGTCTGTTGGTGGAATTAGTGATAATGGAAACAGGATTGTTCCTATGTTTTCCCCTTGGATGTCCACGGGAGTTGGTACAAGCTCGACAGCAGCAGGAGGGGCAGATTGGATGGTCACTCAGGAAGTAGCCTTGTCCTTTAAGGAGTGGTTCAAATCTGGAAGCAACGCTTTGTATGATCAAATCTTCCAAATCCTCCAAATGGCTAGAGATGACCAAGAAATGCCATATGGTCATTCCACTGCTGATCTAGCTCTTTCTAGTCTTGGCCTTCGTCTCAATGAGTTATTTGTCTTAGATGTCCTGCGTTATGGCTCCAAGGATGTTCTGTCTTGCCTCAAGTTCTTTGACTGGGCAGGACACCAACCGGGATTCTTCCATACACGTGCCACATTCGTTGCCATCTTTAAGATTCTGTCCAAGGCCAAGCTCATGTCCCTCATGTTTGATTTCCTTGAAAACTACGTGCAGCAGAAATTTGTCCATAAGGCTCGTTTTTACAATACGTTGGTGATGGGTTATGCTGTTGCTGGTAAACCCATTTTTGCTCTTCAGCTGTTTGGTAAAATGCGCTTTCAAGGCCTTGATCTCGATTCTTTTGCCTACCATGTTCTTTTGAATTCTCTTGTTGAGGAGAATTGCTTTGATGCAGTGCATGTTATTGTCAAGCAGATTACTCTGAGGGGATTTGTGAATGAGATCACACATTACTTAATGCTAAAAAATTTCTGCAAGCAGAGTCAGTTGGATGAGGCAGAAACCTTCTTGCATGACTTGGTAGGTAGTGGAAAAGGACTGAATGGGCGTATGCTGGGTTTTCTTGTTAGTGCACTTTGCAAAAGTGGAAACTTTGAGCGGGCATGGAAGTTGGTTGAAGAGTTTAGAGACTTAGAATTAGTTTCAATGGATCATGTGTATGGTGTGTGGATAACAGAACTTATTAGGGCTGGGAAGCTGGAGAGAGCTCTACAGTTCTTATATAGCAGAAAGTCAGATGAAAGTTACATTCCTGATGTCTTTCGTTATAATATGTTGATTCATAGACTTCTCAGAGATAACCGGCTTCAGGAGGTGTTTGACTTGCTTACAGAAATGATGGAGGAACATATTTCCCCGGATAAAGTTACTATGAATGCTGCCATGTGTTTCCTCTGCAAAGCTGGGATGGTGGATGTTGCACTTGATTTATACAACTCAAGATCAGAATATAGGCTTTCCCCCAATAGTATGGCATATAACTATTTGGTCAATACTTTATGTGGAGATGGAAGCACTGATGAAGCATACCACATCTTGAAACACTCCATAGATCAAGGTTACTTTCCGGGAAAAAAGACATTTTCTATACTTGCAGATGCTTTATGTCGAGAGGGAAAGCTTGATAAGATGAAGGAGTTGGTTATTTTTTCCTTAGAGAGGAACTTTATGCCCAGTGGTTCCACATATGATAAGTTTATATCTGCTTTATGCAAGGCTAAGAGAGTTGAAGACGGCTATTTGATTCATGGTGAGCTTAATAGAATAAATGTAGTAGCTATAAAGAGCACTTATTTTGTTTTGATAGATGGTTTTAACAAGTTAAGGAGGGGCGATATCTCTGCAAGACTACTCATTGAGATGCAGGAAAAGGGTCACAATCCAACTAGGAAAATATTTAGATCAGTTATTCACTGTCTTAATGAAATGGAGAATATGGAAAAACAATTCTTTAACCTGCTTGAGTTACAGTTATCTCGTCAAGAGCCCAGTCCTGAGGTGTACAATAACTTCATTTATGGAGCTGCACTTGCAAAAAAGCCTGAGCTTGCTAGAGAAGTATATCAGATGATGTTGAGAAGTGGAATCCGACCCAATTTAAGTTCCGACATTCTTTTGTTAAAGTCCTACTTACATAGTGAACGCATTTCTGATGCTTTGAATTTTGTAAGCGATTTGTATCAGACACGAACTATTGGAAGGAAAATATCCAACGTCATGGTTGTCGGTCTATGCAAAGCCAATAAAGCTGATGTTGCACTTGATGTTTTGAGGGACATGAGGGATAGGGGTGTAATACCTAGTATTGAATGCTACGAGGAGCTGGCCAAGCATTTATGTCATAATGAAAGATACGATTTGGTGGTAAATCTTATAAACGATCTAGATAAAGTTGGGCGTCCAATTACATCCTTTCTTGGTAATACACTTCTATATAGTTCATTGAAGACTCAAAAACTCTATGATGCCTGGGTTAGTTCAAGAGAGGGGCAAGTGGAGACTTCCCGAAGTTCTATGCTCGGCCTGCTAATTGGGGCATTTTCTGGCCATATTAGAGTAAGCCAGTCTATTAAGAACTTGGAAGAAGCCATTGCCAAGTGCTTCCCACTTGACATCTACACGTACAACCTATTATTGAGGAGGCTAAGTGCAAATGACCTGCAACAAGCATTTGAGTTATTCAATCGATTGTGTGAGAAAGGATATGTGCCGAATAGATGGACTTATGATATATTGGTTCATGCTCTTTTCAAACATGGGAGGACGTCAGAAGCTAAGAGATTGCTGGAAGTAATGTATCGAAAAGGATTCACTCCGACGGAGTGTACTAAAGCATTTATTTAATCCAACAGTGTTTGACAAGATGCCATGATCTACAGAAAATTTAGCACTATTGTCCCCCTTCTGCGAAATATTATTCTATTTTGTTCAATGAAGAGTGGAAAGCCCTGAAGATTTTATCCAGCCAAGCATCAAAGCATTTCTTGGCTTAGTATTTCATGGAATAAGTAGGGTAGAAGATTGTCTAGTAAAAGAGATCGTAGTTTCCAATCCAATCATTTCTACAGTTTGAAATAATTCTTACTCTTTTTTTAAATGATAATGATTTGTTGTAATTTTGATTTCGTGACCCCATCGTAATTTTTGTAAGCTATTTGCTAGATGAGTAACAAGTCACATGCCATCAATTTAATGCTTCATCAATGCATTTGAGGGAATTGTGTGAATAAGCATTTGAACTCTATGTTTACTCAGAATGCTAACAGAAACAAACTCGATATGTTTACTCGTGAACGCTCATTGATAGTTAGGATGATCAGTTGAGCTCTCTCAACACAGACTGCCGCTCGTTCTGTTGGTGCTCGAAGGTCTTTTGTTTTCAGTAGATGACATGGTTGTGCAGGTAATCTTCCTCTTACGTTCCAGCTCATGTTAATATCCCCATTTTCTGTGATTATTTGTGTTATTACTTTATCTCATGATTTTGGGTGATTTGTTGGAATACAATTGATAATACATGTTTTTTTTTTTTTTGGTCGTCAACTATCCTTTAATTCAACTTAACTATGGTTTTTTACTTTAAAGTTCTTGTGACTGTTTATCTTCATTCAGGATATTGTCTTCCTAAAGAGATGAAATATGTGAATGTAAATGAATATTGTGAAGTACTAGGAGTTGATAGAAGGCATGCCGACTTGGCCGAGGAGGAGGGAAAAGATATTAGAATTTAGATAATGGTTGTGATATAGTACAGAGTAGATGTTTCGTATGGACGTTGAAACCTGTTGCTTTATGTTTCATATCGAGACGGGAGAGGATCTTCATCATTAGTTTTCTCATTAATCTTCAAGTCTTCCACAGAACATATAGGGAGGCTAAGCTTCAGTGTTTGATTGCTCTTGCTCATGGGGTTTTAATTTGAATGCTAAAACTAAATTGTATTATCTTCTTTGTTGTCACAGATTATAGGGGAAGACAATTATAGGTCACCGGGTTAAAGCTTTCCTTTTGGGTTTATGGATGGAAAGGAATCAACATTTTTCCCAAGGCAAGCAAGATCTTGGTGAGGAAAAAAATTGATCCAATTAATTATGAAGCTTCCTCATGGTGTGTTGTGTCTTTCCAAATAATTCTCTAGCTATTCTTTAGAAATTAATTCCTTGCGCTTTTGAGAAATGGCAATATCCTGAACTGTAGGCTGAAATAAGATGGTTTGTTGTGCAGTTATTACTATAGACAATTTTTCTGCTACTCATCTTTGTGAAAGACTGCATTCCTTTTGTTTAAAGGGTGTTTTTCTATGGATTATTACCTAATTAGGTAGTACTATGTGTGTGAGATCCCACATCGGTTGGGGAGGAGAACGAAACATCCTTTATAAGGGTGTAGAAACCTCTCCCTAGTAGACGCGTTTTAAGAACCTTAAAGAGAAGTCCGAAAGGGGAAGCTTAAAGAGGACAATATCTGCTAGCGGTGGGCTTGAGCCATTACAAATGATATCAGAGTCAGGTTTCGGGCGATGTGCCAGCGAAGAGGCTGTTCCCCGAAGGGGGTAGACACGAGGCAGTGTGCCAGTAAGGACGCTGGGCCTCGAAGGGGGTGGATTTGGTAGGAGTCCCACATCGATTAGAGAAAGGAATGGGGGCCACTGAGGACGCTGGACCCTGAAGGGGGGTGGATTATGAGATCCCACATCGGTTTGGGAGGAGAATGAAACACCCTTTATAAGAGTGTGGAAATCTCTCCTTAGCAAACGCGTTTTAAAAATCTTGAGGAGAAGTCCGAAAAGGAAGACCCCAAGAGGACAATATCGGCTAGCGGTGAGCCTGGGCCGTCACAATGCAACTCTTGATCCGGAATAAGCATATTCTGCATGTCAGACAGATTGCTGAACATGGCAATTGATGGATATCATCATTTCAGGTTTTTTTTATATATGCATATAACAACTATTCATAAAAGAGTATACTTTTCATGGTCAGTTTATGCTAGTTTGATTGTAACATCTCTTGGCGATAGATGAATCTAACCACTGATTTTAATTGAAGGGAGGACATAAGTGAATAGTTTCCTCAAGGAACCACTCATTCAGCACCATCAGTAGGAAGCGTTGGCGAATTTAAGCAGAACTTTTTGCCTGACACGCCAAGGTGAGTAAGCCACATTTACAAATTACATATACAAATTACATGCTATATGCCTTAGGTTTTGTCGGTTAGAAACCACGACTCTCACCATAGTATGATATTGTCCACTTTGAGCATAAGCTCTCATGACTTAATTAGCTAAGGATCATCCCCTAATTAGCCAATGTGGGACTCCTCTTCCAACAATTCTCAACAATCTATCCCTCGAACAAAGTAAACCATAGAGCCTCCTCTGAGGCCTATAGAGCCCTCGAACAGCCTTCTCTTAATCGAGATTCGACTCCTTTCTCTAGATCCCTCGAATAAAATACACCATTTGTTCGACACTTGAGTCACTTTTTTACTATACCTTCGAGGCTCACAACTTCTTTGTTCGACATTTGAGAATTCTATTGACATGACTAAGTTAAGGGCATGACTCTAATACCATGTTAGGAACCATGACTCTCCACAATGGTATATGATATTGCTCACTTTGAGTATAAGCTCTCATTTCAATAGAGATGTATTCCTTACTTATAAACCTACGATCATTCCCTTAGCCAATATGAGACTCCCCCTACTATCCTCAACATATACATCTATGTTAATAGTCAGTATATGTTAATAGCTTAATAACACGTGAGTGTGAAGATTTGAAACATTTGAAAGTTTAAGAGTATTTTTTAAGTAAAGTATTAATAGTTTCAATTCAATTGAGAGATTTTTTTTTTCTTTTAAAAAAAAAGTTTATGATAACATTAAATTAAATAAGTAAACGAGCATTTTACTTTTTTTTTTAATAAGTTTAAATGTTCGTTATAATTATACTATTTTCTCGTTAAGTATATTTTGTTTCTTTTTATTTTAATATTTTGTCTAGATATTATGATATAATGAAATTGTTCATTTATCTCTTATGTCGTCGCGAACCTATGAACATGTGAAAATATCGACAGTTGTCAAGACATCTATTTCGATTTTCAGGTTTTTAGATTTATTCCTTTTTGATATTTCCTTCAAAATGTTTATTTTAATTCATAGTTTTTGTGTCGGTATGGTTTCAAAACTTTCAAAATATCTTACTCATATGCATTTGAACTTTTAAAAAGTAACTACTTTGTTCTCGGAATAATTTTATTCGAGATAACATGACATTGATTCCAAAAATACATACTAACGAGCTAACATGGGTATGAATCCAAGTCACATATTTGATGAGACGAGCATTAGCTGAGCAGACAGTTGATGAAGAATTGTACAAACCAAAGTGTGATAGTCTTCCAAGCCCCATGACTAGTAGATATTGTCATTTTGGCTCGCTACGTATCACCATTAGCCTCACAATTTTAAAACGCATCTACTAAGGAGATGTTTCCATACCATTTGTAATAGCCCAAACTCATTGCTAACAGACATTTTCCGCTTTGACCTATTACGTATCACCGTCAGCCTCACGAATTTAAAACGAGTCTACTAGGGAGAGGNAAAAAAAAAAAAAAAAAAAAAAAAAAAAAATACTTCGTTCCCATTTCCAATCGACGTGGGATCTCACATGAAGTCTCCTCCGATAACCAATTTATTTTATTATTTCTTTGTAAAAATAGAAAACAAAAACAAAATAGGCACCAAATTGGGTTTAAATTTATTTTTTTAAAAGTCGAGGGACTAAAAAATAAACGCTTCCAAACTTAGGTAAAAACCCGTCAATGAAATTTAAGAGTCCCCGTTATATAATTTAAAATTGCTTGTCAGTCCCCATATGTTTTTATTTTCTTTATGTTATCCTCATTTGTTTCCCCATACCTAAGGCATCTTAAAACATTACTATATTTATATTATATGGTTCCCAATGTCTTACATATTACATTCAATTGAATCTTACTATATATATATTTTATTCGTGAATTCCGAGATGATCAAAGTTTTGATTTTCGAGTTTAGTTCGAAAATTAAACTCGTGCACGGTGTATTCATCTGTTCGTAGAACTGTTTTTGTTAGTAATAAACGTTTATTAGTGTCGTAACTTTTTTTTTCTTTTTCTGAAACTAATCTAGGGTTGAATTTTGTAATTCAGGGTCGTGGCTCGATTTAGAATTTTTACTTCTACAGTGGGTTTCTTCCTCCAGGATGATCGATTGTTAATGGTTGGCTTCCGACTTAACCACAATTCTGACAGTTTGATGTAACTAAAGCGAGCATTTAGCTTTAGAGTCTTATCTCAAAACAATTTTTCTCATTTGGTTCTTTCCCAGTGCAGCATCTTCGTTTCACTGTCTAATCATCTACTCTTCTGGATACTCCGTTAAAGAGTGTCAATAGGTTGATTTTGTGATATTTTAGATCACATCCAATCGTTCGTGGTAGAGTGAATCTAATAATTAATTTATAAAACTATTGTTATCGTGAGCATGGTCGGTTCAATTTGGTGCACGCCATAACGAAATCAAATTTCAACCTAACCCAAATACTGAGTCAAGCCAAAATCGCTCAAATTTTTTTGTTATGCACTCGAGTCTTTACATATGTCTCATCCATACTTTCAGAGCAAACATGTTACCATGTTAGACAGTAACATAAAAGTACTTTGAGAGGGAGTGATACATTCTTTATAAAGGTGTGGAAACCTCTTTCTAGTAGACGCGTTTGAAAACTGTGAGGCTGACAGTGATACGTAACATGCCAAAATAGACAATATCCGCTAGACACTAAGCGGTGTGCTAGCGAGGACGTTGGCCACATCTATTGGAGATGGGAGCAACATATTTCTTATAAGGGTGTGAAAACCTCTCCCTAATAGACGCGCTTAGCCATGAAACCGAGTCATTAGCGAACCGTGAAGGTGACGGGTACGTAACGGGCAAAGAAAGAAGACGAAGAGCAATAAGGCCAAAGGAAGAGAGAGGCCCGCAGTGTCTCAAAAGCAAAACCTTCCCACGTGAACTTCATCACCCCATACCATTTCCCACTTGTGTCCTTTGTATAGAAAAAAACCCTAAAAAAAATGGACAAATCCCTCCATCTTTGTCACCACAACCAAACAAATATTTTAGGGTTTACGTTTTTTTTGCGTCGTCCAAAGTTCGTTATATTCCAATATTCTAAGGTCCGAACTTTTTAAAAATTTGTCTTACCACTAAAATTTGAAAAACGATAGTCGTTTTCGTTTCTAAACTTTTACGTTTGTTTTTTAGCTGAAATCGTAGAGACGAGAATTCAACTTCTAATCTTTTAGTCGAACATATATGTCTTAACTACCTTAATTATGTTAAGATTGAAAACGCTTCTACTAGGGAGAGGTTTCCACGTCCTTATAGAATGCTTCGTTGTTCTCCCCAACTGATGTGGGATATCACAATCCACCCCTCTTCAGGGCCGAGCGTCCTCGTTGACACTTGTTCCCTTTCTCCAATCGATGTGAGACCCCTCAATCAATCCCCCTTCGAGGCCCAACTTCCTTGCTGGCATACTTTCTCGTGTCCACCCCCTTTGGGGCTCAATTGTTCCATTCTCCAATCGATGTGAGACCCCTCAATCCATCCCCCTTCGAGGCCCAACTTCCTTGCAGACACACTTTCTCGTGTCCACCCCCCTTTGGGGCTCAATTGTTCCCTTCTCCAATCGATGTGAGACCCCCTAATCCAATTCATCCCCTTCGAGGCCCAACTTCCTTGTTGGTACACCGTCGTGTGTCCACCTCCCTTTGGAGCTCAACCTCCTGACTGGTACATCACTCGATATCTAGCTCTGATACCATTTGTAAAGCCCCAAGCCCACGACTAGCAGATATTGTCTTCTTTGAGCGTTTCCTTTCGAGTTTCCTCTCAAGGTTTTTAAAACATGTCTTTTAGGGAGAGGTTTCCATATCTTTATAAAGAATGTTTCGTTCTCTTCTCCCATCGACGTGGAATTTCACACAAATACTCGGTGAAAGGTTAAGATTATGGCTTTATCACATTCCATATGGAAGAAGTCTATTATTATTTGGATTAGAGCTGAAAATGGTGCATGGTACTTAACTTATGAATGTGTATCTATATTATCCGAAAAGGATGGCAGCCGACACATGCATTGCTTCGCATTGCAGCCAAGATCACAGAAAGAACAGATACAAACAAACAACAAACAGAACAAAAAAGAAAGATGCCACCCAGATAAGAATTTGGAATGAGGGGCAGCTTTAATTTGCAGACACTGATGTTCAAACCCTCTATTTCATTCAATCTATTCGATTTTGCCTCAATCTGAGGGAGCAAACTGCAAGAACAAGAAGAACAACAAAACCCTTCTTCTTAAAACCCTCGAAAAATCAACCCATTTTCTGTCAATGTATGTTTGCCACCAATGATTGATGAACAGAGCCATTCAACGGCAGGATAACGGCGGCGATGACGGCGGCGTTGGTGGTGGTGACCCAGTTCATCTCAACCAGAGGTTTCATGGTGGACCCATTTCGTCTTCCATTTTTCTCGCTATTATAGCTCTGCTGCCCTTTTCCCTTTTATTTTCATTTGTTTGCCTAAATTACGCCTTTCTGGGTCGTTCGATTTAAACCCCAATTCGTATTTTCAATGCATGTGGATTCGTGTTCTTCGACTGCTTCGAGGATCTCTCTTTTCTCTCTCGTTTTTGTTTCTTTCCCGTTCGTTTAGCCGCCGAATTTCCTCAGGTTTCCCTTCTGGTTTGGTTGTGTTTTTTGCTGGATGTCTTTGTCGGACTGTTTGTTTTTCTTCTTCAACTAATTTCCTCTTGCTTGTTCATCAGAATCTGCCAATTAAACAAACATTTCATCTGGGTTCTGTTAGATTTGCCTTCTACGAGCTTATTCTGGATTTGGGTCACTGATAGGGACATTTTTTTATTCTAAGCCACTTTGATCTTTTAAAGTTGATTATTCCCCTTTTAAATTCATCTGGGTTCGTCTTATTATATTCATTTGGATTTGGTTTCTGGAGTTTAAACGTTACTTATTCCGACCATTATGCCTCTATCTGAGCTTTGTCGTGTGGCTAGAGAGAAGCTTGATTCAGCTCAAGACAGGAACAACATGGTTGCTTCAGATTTATCTCTGAGGTAAGTCTTTTAATTTTGCTTCCATGGTTTTGTTTCTGTACATTTGCTCTAAATTTTAGCTTCTTGATTCTTGTGGGTTTCGAATGCAGTCCCGAGAACGACGTTTTCGAGCTGGTTTGGGAGAATGGCCAAATTTTGCAGCAAGGTCAGTCCAGTAGGACCAGGAAGAACTCAAATATGAACACTTCACAACCTCTGTGTTTACCAGGACATTTAAATAATGCAAAGATGGGAAAGTTTGGGGCTATTGATTCGGTAGTAAGAGATGTTATAGCGACGGGGTCGTCGCCTGAGGTCGAATTGGCTCGTGATGATGATGATGATGATAACGATATCGTGCCTTGGCTGAGTTATCCTCTTGATGGACATCTGCAACACGATTATTCTTCGGATTTCTTACCTGAATTATCAGGGGTAACCATTAACGACCACCCCGCACGCCATAGTGTTGCGTCTTCTATAGGCAAAGCTAATGGTGTTCATCAGGTAAACAGAGATACGCGCCTAAATTCTTTGCACGGTACTAATCTTGAAGATGGCAATATTTCGAAGCTTTCTACATTAGATGTTTCAACTACTGGACCTAGAAGTAGCACGAACGAATTACGTTCGTTAGCACCCCAGCAAAGCCAGACATTATTTCCACATCTTAGAGTAAGATGTACAGGCAGCACTGAAAACGCGTCGGGCAAGATTCTCCGTGATTCTCTTATGGGCCAAACTCTTCAGGTTCCATTGATTGCAAGCAGTTCTTCAAGCACAGCTAGGCAAAAGCTTGATCCAACTCCTTCAAGTAATTCCCCCAATGTTATAAATTTCTCCCATTTTCTGCGACCGGCTGCTCTTCTCAAATCCAATCCTCAGAACCATGGTGTCGTTGGAACTGTGGGTTCAGCAGCTACTAGTCAACGCGATCAATCGTCATGTATAAGAAATGAATCAAAGACGTGCTGTAAAAATGCGATAGTGCCTTCCATAGATGATAACAAACCATCAGATGCCAAGGCTCCTGAGCAATTGCGGGCTGTCAAACATCCCAAGCTTGCTTGTTTGGGAGATTCAGCTAACAATGAAGACCGACCCGATCGTTGTCTTCAAGTAGGTGCACCGAAAGTATTGCCAGATAGCGAGAAGGCTGTTGAATCTGCATTTGCTGCTTCTGTTTGTTCACGCAATAGCGTGGAAGGAGCTTCCGATGATCCAACGCTTAACAGGAAGAGAAAATGTCACGAGACTGAGGATTCTGAATGGCATAGTGATGTGAGTACAAAATTGAATCCTCGTCTTGCCTTGTGTTCCTTGATCGTTTTCCAAATGTAAACTATAAGTAGTTTCAAGTGCAGGATGTAGAAGAAGAATGCAATGATGTGAAGCGAGTGACTCCCACTCGAGGAACTGGTTCGAAAAGAAGCAGGGCAGCAGAAGTGCATAATTTATCTGAAAGAGTGAGTCTTCTAGTTACGAGAACTCGTTTTTTGCTTCATATACAAAATTTAGCCGTTTTTTTTGGTTCTTACGTGGACTCGTTCTTAAATTTCTGCAACAGCGACGTAGAGACAGGATCAATGAGAAGATGCGTGCACTGCAAGAACTCATACCAAATTGTAATAAGGTTGGCCTATCGATATCTCTTGATGGGTTCTTTGTTACTCGATATTTATTCTTTTAATCTTCATGGAATTACTAGGTCGACAAAGCTTCCATGCTCGATGAAGCCATTGAGTACTTGAAAACGCTTCAACTTCAGGTTCAGGTGATGCTCTGTTTCCTGAGGCAGAAAAATGTATTTCTTTTGTCCCTTCCACTCCCCACAACCCGGAAGTTGTCGTTGTTTAGAACATTCAAGTAACCCGTTCAAGTGTTTCGCTGATTTTGTAGATTATGTCTATGGGAGCTGGTTTGTTCATGCCTCCCATGATGTCCCCTGGAGGAATGCCATTCATGAATGCACCTCATATGTATTCACCCATGGGTGTAGGAATGGGAATGGGATTCGGGATCGGTATGCCTGACGTGAATGTTGGCTCTCCTGGTTATCCCATGGTTCAAGTGCCACACGTGCAAGGAACGCACTTTCCTGGCCCGTCCATTCCAGCTCAAACTGTAATGCATGGAATGCCAGGTTCTAACTTTCAGGTGCTTGGACTTCCTGGTCAAGGACTTCCCATTCCCATGCCACGTGGACCGATTGCACCATTTACCGGAGGTCCTTTTATGACCAATCCCGGTGTGGCAGTAGCTCCTGTCGAGAATTTTGGTTCAGCTGCAGCTTGTAGCTCGAAAGATGCGTCTCCGAAGAGTGATTCACCTATGGTGCCAAATGGTGGCACTGACCCTTTAACAACTCCAACTCCTAGACAGGTTTGAAGATATATATTTTGAAGTTTTTATGTTATGTTTAAGGGTAGGCTAGAGTTGTTATCATGTAAACAATTCTTGGTTTTGTTCGGACTTCCATGAAGATTTAGGATTCAATTTGGTCCCACAATTTACCTAAACCACATTCAGGATCAAAAGATTAAACCCATTTGCCAAGAATCACGTCTTAATTTGTAGAAAACCCGAGCCCAGTGCGATTCGTGTTTTTTTCACTTGCTCGAATGGTCAATCCCCCCAAAACTCCTTTAAGGGTCAGACTAGAACTACTAGCGGTGGGCTTGAGCTCGAAAGGGAAAGTTCAAAGAAGACAATATCTAGTAGTGGTGAGCTTGGGTTGTTACAAATAGTATTAGAGCCAAACATCGGGCGATGTGTCAGCGAGGAGGTTGAGTTCCGAAGGGGGGTGGACACGAGGCAGTGTGCAAGCAAGGACTCTGGGCTCCAAAGGGGGGTGGATTGTGAGATCCCACATCGGGCGATGTGTCAGCGAGGAGGTTGAGTCTCGAAGGGGGGTGGACACGAGGCGGTGTGCAAACAAGGACTCTGGGCCCCGAAGGGGGGTGGATTGTGAGATCCCACATCGGTTGGGGAGGAGAACGAAACATTTTTATATAAGGGTGTGGAAACCTCTCCCTAGAAGACGCGTTTTAAAAACCTTGAGGGGAAGCCCGAAAGGGAAAGCTCAAAGAGGACAATATCTGCTAGCAGTGAGCTTGGGCTGTTACAAATGGTATTAGAGCCGAACACCGGGCGATGTGTCAGCAAGGAGGCTGAGTCTCGAAGGGAATCTCGAAACCTCTCCCTAGAAGACGCGTTTTAAAAACTTTGAAGGGAATCCCGAAAGGGAAAATCCAAAGAGGACAATATCTACCCTTTTGAATTATCGTGTTGCTATTTCTTGTAACTATATTGTTCGGGGAGTTTTAAACAACAATGGTCGATAATAGCGGAAGTAGCAACATTCTTTATTAGAATCGAGACGATGAGAAATATTTGATACCCATGAATGATATTCAACTGCAGGCTAATGAACAAGCTTCCTGTGCTAATGGGCAGCCGTGTGAACCCCACCACCAAAAATGACCTTCTAATTAAGTTGCCTGTGAGTCAAATTTGCACCGTAGTTTTTCCATTTTACCTATTCAATGATCAGGGCTGATAGCATTTAAATCACTATGTTTTATGCAGATTATTACTGAAGAAACCACATTCATTAGGCTTCATTAGGCAGATTATCTCGGCCTCGACATTCGGCTGCTACCTGTTCATAATTACTTGATATCGGCAAATATAAACGATCGAGTACGACAGCCCGACTACTTTGGACTTGGAGAACTGGACAGGCATAATGCAGCTGCGTCGATGGGTCGAGGCTGAATATGATGAAAAATGTAAGTAGATTCGACTTAATAATGGAAAGGAAAATAAAGGTCTCTCCCATTCTCTATCTTTATATGAATCTATGCTGAAACGTTCATGGATTTGTTAAGTATTGAGATAGGTAGCTTGGCTTTTACATCCTGAAATTATGTGCATCTGAGACCTGCATGTGGTGATTAGCTTATGTAGCTTAAAGTTGATCTGTAGAACATTATCAAAATTTTGTATGTATGCTAGTTTCGTAATCTTTCTGTGAGATCCCACGTCGGTTGGGAAGGGAATGAAATATTCCTTTTAAGGGTGTGGAAACCGCTCTCTAGTAGACGCGTTTTAAAACCATGAGGCTGATGGCGATACGTAACGGGCCAAAATGGATAATATCCGCTAGCGGTGAGCTTGGGTTGTTACAAATGGTATTAGAGCCAGACATCGGGTAGTGTGCCGGCGAGGACGCTAGTCTCCCAATAGGGGGGTGGATTGTGAGATCCCATATTGGTTGGAGAGAGGAACGAAACATTCCTTATAAGGGCATAGAAACATTTCCTTAACAGATGCATTTTAAAACCGTGAGATTGATAGCGATATGTAGCGGGCCAAAACGGACAATATCTGCTAGTGGTGAGCTTCGCTTTTCCCCGCCCCAACCACATGTAGGTAGCCTTGAAATTTAGAATAGAATTGAAGATTTATTGAGCAGATACCAATTTCTCTCTTTTGGACCAGAGAATAAGCTTTAAGCTTGTCTAATGAGTGATTGTTTAAGCCATTTGTGACTTAGAGTTTTGATGGGTTCATTTCTAGATTATTTTTCAAGCTTGTTTAATGATTTGATCGTGAGATCTCATATCAGTTGAAGAGGAGAACGAAACATTTCTTATAAGGGTGTGGAAACCTCTCTCTAGTAAACACATTTTAAAATCGTGAGGTTGATGGCGATACGTAATGGACCATAACGGACAATATCTGTTAACGGTGGGCTTGTGCTGTTACAAATGGTATCAGAGCTAGACATTAGACGGTGTGCCAGCGAGGACGCTGGCCCCCGGGGGGTGGATTGTGAAATCCCACATCGGTTGAAGAGGGGAACAAAACATTTCTTATAAGGGTGTGAAAACCTCTCCCTAGTAGATTCGATTGAAGAGAGAACAAAACATTGTTTATATGGATGTGGAAACCTCTTCCTAGTAGATTCAGTTGAAAGGAGAACAAAACATTTCTTATAAGGGTGTGGAAACCTCTTCTTAGTAGACGCGTTTTAAAACCGTGAGGCTGACGGCAATACGTAATGGGGCCAAAGCGAGACAATATATGTTAGCGATGGAATTGGACTATTACGTTGATAGTTTTGTATAATCATATTCACTCGCTCGAATCAAACTAAGAATGGTCATGGAATAATAGTTGTACCACCTTCATCTAATGTTTGTAGATAGATATTAGGGTCGGTTTGAAATGATTTTAAAGCTCTTAACCACTGAGAAAATCATTCTAAACCATTTAACCGACTATGTAAGTCGTCGTCAATCCCATTTCTTACTCTTTGAACCATCCTATGCATTTATGTCATGTACGAGATTTCAATGAACGATACCAAATTGTCATTTGGTTGACAATAATTGTACTTTCGTTGGGGTCGTTGGATGAACTCGTTTGGTTTTTCAGGCTTGCAATAGAGATGCAAGATCTATGTCGAAGGAGGTGCTTTTAGAATGTAGCTAGGTTTAATGCCTCTTCGCGAGTGTCGTTTTCTATCCTTTTTTTTTTGTAATTTTGATCTGATAACTTAAAAAGTTCGATCGACCCAATCCAATCTAATCCATACAGTTTGAGTTAGGTTCTTATTTTATAAGAGCTGATTGAGTTGAAAAAATTACAATTCGAACCGTTGAATTGAGTTAGAAAAATGTCTCAATCGAACACTATCTAATTCATCAACACTCTTCGAAAGGCAAATAAAATAAAATAAAACTTTCCATAATTCAAGTCACTTAGAGCGTTTTCACCATGATTTGATAATCCCATTATGCTTTAACCAATTAAATAATTTATTTGAGATCGAACTCTTGATTCAACACCTGATAACGTTTAACTACGGAGTTCCTATGACTGAGTCATCGAAAAGGAAGTTGCGTTTTGTTAGTGTAGGTAGTAACCTTCATTTCCTTTACGCTTTTTGTAGTCATCTTATCCTCGAGATTTCTCTCATTCGAATGCAGTCTCAGTTCATTCATATATCCCTCGTTTACTTGGGTGTCACATGACCACTAGCTTTCACCTTGATCCGTCCTCAAACCACATCTTATTGGGAGAGATATCGTTTTGATACCATTTGTAAACCCATACTCAGGATTCGAAATCCAAATTCAGCACCTGATGGCCCCGACATGCCCCTGCATCATTTGCAACATGGTCACATTACTTACTCCGTTTCTAAGAGTGGAACCCAACATAGAGTTGCTTCAAGCAAAACGTGCTTAATGATAGAGTTCCTATAATTGAACCATCGAAAAGGAAGAGACACCTTTTTTAGTCATCCTATTTTCAGAATCGCTGTTTTTCAGATGTGGTTTATTTACTCGAGATACAAAATTTATATATGCTACTTATTCGTTATATTAAATAGATTTAAAAACCCTACTTTTAGTTACAAATACTTTTAAGAATGGTTCTATTTTTGTTCTTAAATGTTTAAAAAATTATCTTTTTAATCCATAATTTTCCAATTTTGTTTCATGTTAGGTCCATGAATTATAAATATTGCTATTTATGTTATTAAGCTACTTTAATGAGATTTTTTATTCTAATCGAAACATAAATTATCAAACGGCTATAGTTCCCTTTATAATCCCGTTAATACTCGTTTAATGACATTTGGGTAACGTGGCTTCAAAAACTTGTGTACTAATGGCCTTGTATGAGTATGCGTGAGTATTGAGTAGATAGGTATTAAACGATATAATTACACACAAAATGATTACTTGTTTTCAAAGTTGACGAACTAAAATTAAAGAACGAAAGATAAACAAGAATATCTTAAATAAAGTTGGAAGGCACGTTTAGGGCATTCTTTCAAACTCAAACTCAAGAATTCAGACACGAACACAACCCATTCTGATATAAATTATCTTATACATATGCGTTCGGATATTAATTTTGAAAAACACCCAGAAGACGGAAACAATCAATCACATCAATGGAATACCTGAAAGCTTATTTATATCAAAAATAATAAATATAAAGTTAGGACAAATATAATGATTTAAAAGTCTAATGAATCTTATAAACGTACCATAAAGATCGTGTTATTATATGATACATGAATTGACGAGATAATTTGGTAGTGATTTATGGAGAAGTTAGGAGAAATGCATGTGCTTATGTTCCCAACTATTGTTAATGGCCCATTTGGATTAGATATGTTAAGGTCAAATCAAAAGGCATTCTTTTAGCAAAATCAAGCCACTCAAGTCCTAACCCAAAAGGCAAAGCAATGTGAAAATGTTCCCCACAAATTTCTATTTCCTTTTAAGTACGAGCTAAGGCTAGCTAGCCGCCACTACGTGATTAGCACGTTAAATCGTCGATTTAATCTCGAGGTTTTGATAGCTGTGTCTGTTTCGTTCTTAAATCTTTAAATGGTTAAAGTAGAAGTGTTTAAATGTTTGATTTTGAGTTTAATGAACTCGTAATGATAACGATGTTTATTTAAATATTGATTTAACGTTCTAACTGAAATCGAAGATGTTTGGATGACTGATATTGTTTTATGAGTATGAATATTAAATATATGAGATTTAAATGTTTGAGATAATAATTATTAAAAATGATTAGTAATGATTAATTAATATTAACTTATTAATTGTGTCTAGAAAATTTACGTTGGACGTAGTCGTCTTAGGTTACATGAAAAATAATATCCCGAGCTATCAATCCCAATATGAAAGGTGGAATCAGGCTTTTGTAAGTGAGGATAATAGAAATTACCGACTCAACTCCTCCAAAGTCGGGGAGGCAACAGACTTGAAAGTAGATGAAAGGAATACGAGTCCTCCCAACATTGACGTAGAACTTCATGGTGGAGACCTCGCAGAATAGTCACAACCAATGCCCCTCGCCTTGCTTTATATGCAAACTGGCTCACCGAAAATATAAATGTCCACAAAAGACGGCACTCTATGTCGTTAAAACAAACATGACATGATATAGTACACAAGAATTTAGTCATTTTTTTTACCTATCCTAAGTTCAAGTCACGAGATGATCGGCCTATAATTTAATATCTTACGAGTTATTTAGTGACCAAATATAATGGAGTCAGACATTATCCCGTAAGGATAATCGAGGTGCACCTAATTGGATTAGGATACTCGAAAATTTATATAAATACTCATTTGCCCTTATGTTACATTATGTCAATAGGTCACGCTAATATTTGACTAACCAAAAACTTATTAGAATTTAAACTAAAAATTCACCGATGAAATTGAAACTTAGTAATCTCTTACCACAAGGGAACGAGTAGATACTCATTAATGTTGAACTATACTCATTTTAACAGATGGGTCATCTTTTAGCGTTTTTAGTATATAGCATATCGAATAAAATTGATAAAGATTAATATGAACTTATAAATACGACATTTTTAATACTGATCCGGGTGACCTTAACAAAAATTATAACCTGTTATCGTTGTTCATACGTTTATGTATGTTCTACTTTTTCAGGTGTACTGATTTTCAATTTTTTTCCCGAGTAAAAAAATAACTTTTTTTTTTTTTTTTTGGGTTCTTTGGCAAATAATTGAGAGATGGCCCTTGTTGTACTCCCAAAGAATGCATAATTAGAACCCAACAATGAAAGGATATTGTAGCTTTCTTAGAGTACCTTCTTGTTCATTTGGTACATCGACAACGCCAATTAGAACTCGAAGATATCGAACCTTTCATACTCAAAGCTATCTTCCTTAACGAATTTAAAATATTTTGACCGTGTTAAAAGATTCAATAGGCAGGTTGATGTGACATGAACCTTAGACCTTACGAACAACGAGTATTGACGAAGAACCTGATATATATTTATGAAGGTCTACGTGAAATATATTGAATATACTTCACAAACTAAAATATTTTCAGCTATACGTTCTTTCGATGTGTCATAGCTCAAAAAACGTTTGTTCATTGGGGTTCCATGGTCATGCAAAAACTTAAACGGTAAGATTAGTACAAATGACTTAGAAATGATATAATGGAAAATTTGATTGTTTATTTTTGAGTCTTCACATTAATTTGTTCGACCGCCAGATGGCTTCAAACAACACGACGAGAATTTTGAGGGGAAGCTACGAACAATTTATGTCTTTGACTATATTACTTGACTTGCTATCCTCGTAAATAGGTTTCAAAGCTCAACTGCTCAACTCTCAGATGATTTCTTCTTATTCACGTGCCAGGACGTGGAGATCGAGATCGATTGATCTATATGAATCTCAAGAGGGGATGGTTGACCGTTGCCTCCTTGTCCTAGAGGCTCACCGGCCAGAGTCCCTAAACTTTGTGGTTTATGCTTTTTATTGCTCGTTCGTCGGTCTCTACAATTTAACAAGTTTCAATTCAATCTCTATATTTGATAAGAATCGTAGTTCGATCCCTATAATTCAGTTCAACTTTGCAAATCATTCGTTTTGTTTTTACTAGCTAGCTNAGTTTCAATTCAATCTCTATATTTGATAAGAATCGTAGTTCGAACCCTATAATTCAGTTCAACTTTGTAAATCATTCGTTTTGTTTTTACTAGCTAGCCTTAAATACTGTTATAGTCACTCAACAGCTAAATAGAAAGCGATAGTTCATTGATCACGTGATGGGAAACATACGACATATTCAATATAGTTAGAGTATTAAATTTCTATCGATGTATATGACATTTTAGCCGACATTTTTATATGTTCATCGTGACATGAGGAGTGAATGTGCGGTGCACAACTTCAAAAAGGAGTTTATTCATATCCCTCAAAACAAGACATCTTTGTCTAGTGAGGTGTAATAGCTCAAGCGTACTTCTAGCAGATATTATCCGTTTCAGCTCGTTACGTATTGTCGTCAGCTTCATGGTTTTAAAACACAGAGTAGAACAAAACATCCTTTATAAGAGTGTGAAAATCTCTCATCAATAGACGTATCTTAAAACCGTGAGGCTAACTGCAATAAGTAATGGGTCAAAGTGGACAATAGCTGTGGGCTTGAACTATTACAAAAATCTGTCACCGAAACGTCTCCCTACTAAACCGATTTCCTTTTTATATAAAAAAAATATATATATATTATTTTGCTTAATTAAAACTCAAAGCAAAAGNGACATGAGGAGTGAATGTGCGGTGCACAACTTCAAAAAGGAGTCTATTCATATCCCTCAAAACAAGACATCTTTGTCTATTGAGGTGCAATAGCTCAAGCGTACTTCTAGTAGATATTATCCGTTTCAGCTCGTTACGTATTGTCGTCAGCTTCATGGTTTTAAATACACAGAGTAGAACGAAACATTCTTTATAAGAGTGTCGAAATCTCTCCTTAGTAGATGCATTTTAAAACCGTGAGGCCGACGGATTTTCTTTTTATATATATAAAAATATATATTATTTTACTTAATTAAAACTCAAAGCAAAAAGTAGAAATTAAATTTGACACAAAATTGCATCTATTTTGTTAAAAACACAATAAATCACACATGGTTTGGTTTTGTTGTCTAAATTATTTGATTTGATACAAACCCATCTCAAATGGATAGCTTCTTTCTCACTCGAATTTTTTCACTTACCACCCGCTCTTATTCCCCTTATCTCGACTAGCTAGTGCACCGANAATTATTTGATTTGATACAAACCCATCTCAAATGGATAGCTTCGTTCTTACTCGAATTTTTTCACTTATCACCCGCTCTTATTCCCCTTATCTCGACTAGCTAGTACACTGGCTTAACCATAATAGACTCGAAATGTATGCCAACATCTAAAAAAACCCGTTTTCCGTTATTTCTTTCCAAATCAACGACGACCCATAATTTTTTTTATAAAAATAATCAAATATCATAAACGAGACTAATACGAAGACTTTTTCATACGAGTACAGTACTAAAAATTTTCCCANGAGACTAACACGAAGACTTTTTGTTACGAGTACAGTACTAAAAATTTTTCCGATAACATTTTAGAAGCCCGACATTATTCAATTTATTCGTTAGAAAAAGAAAATTAAACATGAGAGTGACATCTCCATTTGGAACTTAGCTTTNTCATACGAGTACAGTACTAAAAATTTTCCCAATAACATTTTAGAAGCCCGACATTATTCAATTTATTCGTTAGAAAAAAAAATTAAAAATGAGAGTGACATCTCCATTTGGAACTTAGCTTTTAATTAATTAGTTTCACTCGAATTTTTTCACTTACCACCCGCTCTTATTCCCGTTATCTCGACTAGCTAGTGCACTGGCTTAACCATAATAGACTCAGAAATGTATGTNCTTAACCATAATAGACTCGAAATGTATGCCAACATCTAAAAAACCCCGCTTTCCGCTATTTCTTTCCAAATTAACGACGACCCATAATTTTTTTTATAAAAATAATCAAATATCATAAACGAGACTAACACGAAGACTTTTTGTTACGAGTACAGTACTAAAAATTTTAACATTTTAGAAGCCCGACATTATTCAATTTATTCGTTAGAAAAAAAAATTAAAAATGAGAGTGACATCTCCATTTGGAACTTAGCTTCTAATTAATTAGTTTCACTCGAATTTTTTCACTTACCACCCGCTCTTATTCCCGTTATCTCGACTAGCTAGTGCACTGGCTTAACCATAATAGACTCAGAAATGTATGTCAACATCTAAAAAAACCCGCTTTCCGCTATTTCCTTCCAAATTAACGACGACCCATAATTTTTTTTTTATAAAAATAACCAAATATCATAAACGAGACTAATACGAAGACTTTTTCATACAGTATAGTACTAAAAATTTTCCCGATAACATTTTAGAAGCCCGACAGTATTCAATTTATTCGTTAGAAAAAGAATCTCCGNCATCTCATTTGGAACTTAGCTTCTAATTAATTAGTTTCTTTAAATATCCTAATTAACTCCAACTCTTCTCTCCTTCATATATGATTTAAGTGGGTTTGGAGTTGGAGGAGGAGGCCTTATGGGAAGACACTCTTGTTGTTTCAAGCAGAAGCTGAGGAAAGGCCTTTGGTCTCCTGAAGAAGATGAGAAGCTTCTTAACTATATCACCAAACATGGCCATGGCTGTTGGAGCACTGTCCCTAAACTTGCAGGTCATATTTCTATATCCCTTTTTTATTTCTTTTACTTTCTCTCTCTCGGTCGAAAAAGAGAGAGAATTGGATAAGTTTTCGTTCCGGGATTCGAACTTTTGAGTTCAAAAGATGGTATAGATGTCTTAATTGCTCAGGTGTGTTCATGGTGGATGAGGGTTGTGAGGAGGGAGAGTTGAATGCTGAAAAAAGAGAGATAATTGACAAATTTTCGTTCCGGAATTCGAACTTTTGATTTTGAAAGAAGGTATAGATGTCTTAACCGCTCAGGTGTGTTTATGGTGGATGAGGGTTGTGAGGAGAGAGAGTTGAATGCCAAAAAAATGAGAGAATTGACAAATTTTCGTTCGAGAATTTGAACTTTTGATTTCAAAAGGACGTACGGATGTCGTTCATGGTGGATAAAGGGTTGTGTGGAGAGAGAATTGAACACCAAAAAAAAGAGAGTTGATAAATTTTCAGTCGGGAAACGTAAAGATACTGTTCATGGTGGATAAACGTAAAGATACTGTTCATGGTGGACGGAGGGTTGTGAGGAGAGAGAGTTGAATGCCGAAAAAAGAGAAAATTGACAAATTTTTGTTCGAGAATTTGAACTTTTGATTTCGAAAGAAGGTACAGATGTCTTAACCGTTCAGGTGTGTTCATGGAGGACGAGGGTTGTGAGGAGGGAGAGTTGAACGCCTAAAAAAGAGAGAATTGACGAATTTTTGTGTAGGAGTTCGAACTTTTGATTTCAAAAAAACGTACATATGTCTTTAACCGTTCAGGGTCGTGAGGAGAGAGAGTTAAGGGAAGGAGAGAGAGATAACTCTTTTCTTTTTCTATTGACGAAATGGAAAAATGTTAACTTTTACGAGAACCCTTTTGGATCCACAGGCTTGCAAAGGTGTGGAAAGAGCTGTCGATTAAGATGGATCAATTACCTTAGACCAGATTTGAAAAGAGGCCCGTTCTCACAACAGGAAGAAGACTTAATCGTTGAGCTCCATTCAGTTCTAGGCAACAGGTTTGTTCTTCCATCTTCACTCTCGTTCTTAGTTTCAAACTCCGTTTAACCTATATTATCGACTCAGATGGTCACAAATTGCTGCTCAGCTACCGGGAAGAACAGATAACGAGATAAAGAATCTATGGAATTCGTGCATTAAAAAGAAGTTGAAGCAAAAAGGCATCGACCCGAACACTCACAAGCCGTATCTAGACCAAGAAACCAACAATAATGGCAAGAACAACAGCCTTATTATCACATCAAATGATCAAAAAAGCCATGAAAAAGCTTCCCCAATTCAAAGTCCAGACATGTCCACCACTACTTTTGAGGCCTTTTCAAATTTATTCTCCCCATCTCTCAATTCATGTGCTGTAGCTCCAAGTTCTACTTCTCAAGTTGTTCATAATACCAACAACAATGGCTTCTTATGGCAGCCAGATGAGTTTCTTTCCGCTCCCTCCGACCTCATGAGAAGTGATTGGCATCGTCACCCGACCCTCCAACCCGAACTCTTTTGGACCTAAACTTCACACGTACCCATGAAAATGTCGTCGTCCTCATTCCTGAGATAAACCCGTTAATCAATTAGAGTTTGAAGTTACTCGTACAGTCGACCTAAGCTATATTTGAAAGTGTGTAAAGCTCTCGTTGTTATCTGTTATAATTATTATGTGAGACGAAGATTTGAAATTATAATATCATAACCAATTGAATTGTGTTCATGTTCGTAATGGGTCGGTACCGAATTACTTATTACTTATCGTTTGGCTATTTTATTTGATATCGACGTATTTAAATTTCTCGAAAGATTTGCATACGATGGGCCATGAAATTATGAAGGGACCATGTTTTTCTTAAATGGATGTCCATCATTGTCTCCTGAAGATGGAGACTTTTCTTACTTTGTGACGTGGGCGTTCCTCCTTCGAATAATTTGGGATTTTTTTTAATTTTCATTCGTTAATGTAAATTTAGGGTTGCACTCTTTTGCACGGTAGTATAAATTATATTCGAGAATATAATCATGCATGTAAGTTAATCTTTCGGGTTTTATCAAAATTTTATTTTACCCTAATAATTAAATTTTAAAAATTAAGTACCGCTAGTGTGTGGAACTAACCATTTGTAACAATTACGTGATTGATCTATCACGTCCTACTGTTAGCACGTGGATCTAACCATTTGTAACAATTAGAAGGTGGGTTGTATCAATAGTGTTACCGAGTGAAGACATTCAACCTTATTCATATACTATAAACGTGAGATCTCACGTCGGTTGGAGAAGGGAACGAAATATTCCTTATAAGGGTGTGGAAACCTCTCTCTAGGAGATGTGTTTTAAAACTGTGAGGTTGACGGGGAAGCGTAACGGGCTAAAGCAGACAATATTTGTTAGTGGTGGGCTTGTGGGATTTCACATCGGTTGGAGAGGGGAATGAAACATTGCTTACAAGTGTGTGGAAACCTCTCTAACAGATGTGTTTTAAAACTGTGAGGTTGATAATGAAGCGTAACGGGCTAAAGCAGACAATATTTGTTAATGGTGGGCTTGTGCTCAGTCACTGAGTGGTGTGCAACGAGAACGCTGGGCCATAAGGGAGTAGATTGTGAGGTCCCACATCGATTAGTTGAAACTAAACCAATTGAACCTATGATTGGTTCCACATATTTTCAAAGGCTCGATGGAGAGCTAATCGATACGCCATCAGTCCAATTCTCAAAAGGTCACATATGCATGATTGGTGTGATCGTACGCTTTGAAAAACACAATTCATAGTCTATCATACCGACCGACCCATATGCACTCTTAGGTCATGACAAGCTTAAATGAACAACGAAATGTGGCCGATACATCTTGGCATTCGATTTGAACAATGAAGAGCCAAGAAATCCCCTTTGTGATATACTAAAAAGCTAGGCATTAGGAGAGGGGCCTTATATTTGTGTGGCATCCCTTAGCTCAGCCTAAACTAACAAACAAAACACTTGCACGATTTGGGTCCCCTGACCTCTGAGACAAGGGCTACATGCCCTTATAAACACATCTTTTCACACTCAATTGTCCTCTGCCACAATTGAGTTATCAGAAGATGCCCTCTACTGACCCAGTCCTGGATACCTTTCAAAACCTGTCACAAGAATAAACTCACCCTTTTTTGGCATGTATGAATAGCTCGACTTTCAACGAGTCTCTTCTTATGACACTCGTAAAAGAAGGGTGTATAAATGAACCGAGGTCACGTATTCTTATGATAGGATCGCTAAGAAAGGCTCCAAAGAATCGAAAGTTACTACCTATACTGTAATAGCACACGTCCACTGATAGCAGATATTGTTCTATCTGGGCTTCCCCGACTGTAACCGCCCCAATCCATAGTCAATAGATATTGTCTTCTTTGAGTTTTCCCTTCTGGGTTTTCCTCTAGGATTTTAAAACGCGTCTGCTACAGAGACGTTTCCACACCCTTGTAAAGAAAGAACTCATGTTAGTCTATACGATAATCTTTGCTCTTGGAAGCGAGGAACAAGTAACGTAATCATGTCGCAGCGAATTACCGAACTTGAATATCGAATACAGATTTAAAATCCTGAGTTNTTTTTTTTTTTTTTTTTTTTTTTTTTTTTTTTTTTTTTTTTTTTTTAATTATATTTGTGAGCATATGATGTGTTGCATGTGAACCAATAATTGGAAGCATTTTGTTGGGACCCTACAAATATGGGTCTATCAAATGAACAAAAAGCATTTCATCTTAAAATAATAATAAAGAATAAAAATAATAATAAAACAAAGTCTTGGTTTTGGTGAAAAAGTATCAGTCCAAAGCTCACGGCTAGTAGATATCGTCGTCAGCCTCACGGTTATACAATATTATATATATAGAAAATATGTTACGCTCGCCGCGAACAAATACCGCCGTTAAAGTGTCGCCCAAAAGCTCACCGCTAGCAGATATCGCCGTCAGTCTTACGGTTTTAAAACGCATCTATCCCAAAACTCATCGCTGGCAAGTATTATTGTCTGTCAAACGCATCTATCCCAAAGCTCACCACTAGCAGATATTGCTGTCACCAAATGCATCTATCTCAAATCTCACCGCTAGCAGATATCGTCGTCAACATCATGATTTTAAAATACATCTATTAGAGAGAGGTTTCTATACCCTTATAAAGAATGTTTCGTTCCCCTCTTCAATCGATGTAGGATCTCACAATCCACCTTCCTTAGGAGTCCAACGTCTTCATTGGCACCTCGCTCGGTGTCTAGCTCTAATACCATTTGTAACAGCCCAAGCCCACTGTTAGCAGATATTGTCCGTTCTTGCCCGTTACGTATCGCCATCAACCTCACAATTTTAAAACACGTCTATTAGGGAGAGGTTTCTACACCCTTATAAACACGTATATCATCCCCACATGGACCTCCTTGTAGAAACACTCAAGTAGCCCCACCAAGGTGAACATGTCTTCTATTCCTAATATCCCATATTGGAAGGATAGAAAGAACAGCCTCATTGGCTTGGCTTGGCATGGCCACGAGCACCGTCACGGGCATTGATATGGCCACGAGCACCCGTTAGAGAATACGTATAAAAGATTAAATATGCCTACGACCTATATATATTGGCTTAAGCTGGCTATTCGGCTTGTTTGGGTGTTTGGTCACTTGATATTGTTGAGAGCACCGATAATCTAAGTTGACTAAGTCTAAAGAACATAAAACGTGCTTAGTTACGACATCCAATAGATCTGTGGCACTAGAAAACGTGAACAACTTCTAAACACCAAGGGGTTTGTGACTAGCTATTTAGCTCATAACTTCGAGACCTCCCTAAAAGCTCAGGTAACTAAAGAACCAAGGCCCAAACTTCCTAGAGTCCAGAGAAAAGTCTGCCGTAACTTATTAGGTCAAGAATGTGATATGAGCCTACAAGTAGATTGTTTACACGGAGTATTTTATGCTTATCAAATTCTCTACTATTTTTTTCCAAGTCATTGTTGAATATTGGTCGAGACGGGGAAGCATTTGGATGTTGAACAGTCATAGAGGAGGTTTGTCTCGAGACGTCAGTTTCACATTTAGGGGTTGTAGTCCTTTGAAATTATGTATCTTGATTTGAATTGTTTTTTTATTTGTCTTTTTGTATTGTATTATCGGTGTCAGTTCACATGACAGTCCGCGATTCGAAGTTTCGAAAATCATGTCATGACAAGATTACTACACTATAGCTTTCGAGTTGCACCGTTATGGGTAGCAGGACCAATTGTATGATGTATATAGTCATTACAAGCACCTCGATTCGAAAGGGTAAAAACGACAATATTTATTGATATTAATCATACTTAACACAACTTTTAACAAGAGTGTTTATTGATATTACATCACACAACATTTATTCAGATTGCTAACACATAGGATCCACTTAGAAGTGTTGAATTATTGTTGAGGTCCTAGCCACCCTTGGACCTCCTAAGAAGCGTTCTTCAGAACCCACTCCACAAGCGTGGACACACCAAAGCCAGTTGCAACACTCTTCTTGGTGTTCCAAACAGGGCCAGCAATGTCAAGGTGCATCCATTGCACATTCTCATCAACAAACTACACAAACAAACTTCCAAGTTAGTGGGTATCTATCTATGTATCTACAGCTCTTTATGATATCATTTTGTTGGTAAGAACATGAAAGAACGTTTGAAGATGATACCCACCTGCTTCAGAAACAGAGCAGCTGTGATAGCACCGCCTTGACCAGGGCCAGTGTTGATCATATCAGCCACGCCTGATTTCATTGACTCCCAATAGCTTTCCTCCATTGGCAGCCTCCATATCTTCTCGCCACTCCTCTCTGCAGCAGCAATTACCTCTTTTGCTAGCTCTTCGTTTGGTGTAAAGGCACCTGGAAACAACTCACATGAAACATATTCATATGTTCTTATCTTCAAATGAAGCATGAAGAATAGGATGTTATGATGATTATCATACCTGCAACTGAAGGCCCAAGAGCTGTTATACAAGCACCAGTTAGAGTAGCCAGGTCTATAATCTGCAAACCAATTTGATGTTGCATTAGATATCAAATATGTAACGGTTCAAGCCCACGCTAGCAGATATTGTCCTCTTTGAATCTTTCCCTTAAGGCTTTTAAAATGCGTATGTTATGGAGAGGCTTCCACACCCTTGTAAAGAATGCTCGTTTCCTTTTCCAACCTGGGATCTCACAATTCATCCCCTTCAGGCCCATCGTCCTTACTGGCACTCATTCCACTCTCCGATTGATGTGCAACCCCGCTGGTGTCCACCACCCTTTAGAGTTCAGCCTTCTCACTGGCACATAGCCCGGTGTCTGGCTTTGTAACCATTTGTAACACTCACCGTCAGTAAATATTGTCCTCTTAGAACTTTCCTTTCTAAGCTTCCCCTCGAGGTTTTAAAACACGTTTGTCTGCTAAGGAGAGATTACCACACCCCTTAATAAAGAATGTTTCGTTCCGCTCTCCAATCGACGTGGGATCTCACAATCCATCCCCTTTGGAACCAGCGTCCTCGCTAGTACTCGTTCCTCTTTCCAAACAATGTAGGATCTCACAATCCTCATTTCCCTCTCGTGTGGGGTCTCACGTAATGAATCCACAAGGTTGACGAATGAACATTATCAATACTAACTTATTGTATATTTACCTTTTCAACACCCAGCTTACAAGTGTATATCAAAGCATCAGCAAGGCAAAGTCTTCCTTCAGCATCTGTGTTGTTAACCTGAAAATACAAAACAGATACAATCAATGAATGATGATAGCCTAAAGATCCTTTTTTGTGTGTCAATGAACCCATGAATGTATACCTCAATTGTCTTTCCATTTGAAGCTGTGACAATATCACTTGGTCTCATACCAGTTGCACTTATCATGTTCTCACAGGCAGCAACAACAAAATGAATCTGTAGGGAAACAAGAAAACAAGCCCCCATTAGCTTTATTACACAATTAAGAGCTTCATGACATGGAAACGAGTGACCGATCTTGTAACGGCCCAAGCTACCGCTAACCGATATTGTTCTCTTTGGGCTTTTCTTTTTGGGTTTTCCCTCAAAGTTTTTAAAACGAGTTTGATAGGAAAAGACTTTGACACCCTTATAAGAAATACTACGTTCTCCTCTCCAACCGATGTGGGATTTCACAATCCACCTCCTTTGAGGCCCAACGTCCTTGCTGGCACACCGCTCGGTGTCTGGCTCTAATACCATTTGTAACAGCTCAAGCTCACCACTAGCCGATATTGTCCTCTTTGGGCTTTCCCTTTCGGGCTTCCCTACAAGGTTTTTAAAACGCATCTGTTAGAGGAGACTTCCACATCCTTATAAGAAATGTTTTGTTCTCCTCTCCAACTGATGAGTGATCTCACAGTCCACCCCCCTTGGAGATCCTGCATCTTCGTTGGCACACCGCTCGGTGTCTGGCTCTTATACCATTTGTAACAGCTCAAACTCACCGCTAGCAGATATTGTTCTTTTTGGACTTTCCCTTAAAGTTTTTAAAACGCATCTATTAGGGAGAGGTTTCCACACCCTTACAAAGAATGTTTCGTTCTCCTCTCCAACCGACGTGGGATCTCACAGATCTAATGCTTTACCTCTACGCCAGGAGGTTTAAGCTCAGCAATGGCTTTTGCTGCTCCAAAAATGGCTGCTGCCCCTCCCATATCATTTTTCATTGTTTCAATGTTGCTGTTGGCTCCTGCTTTAAGGTTGTAGCCACCACTAATATAAAGAAGAAACCAGAAAGTTACTCAAACATTTGTTGAACATTTGCTAAAGAAACTCATCAGGGTAGTTCATGAATGATCACCTGTCAAAGGTAATTCCTTTACCAACTAAGCCCAATTTGGTTGATACAGATCCACCGGGAGGCTTGTAACACAAGTGGATGAAATGGGGAGGATTTGCAGTGGCTGCTGCAGTTACACCAAGGTAGGAACCCATCTTCAATTCTATGATTTTTTCTTCTTTGAAAATGTTTGCTGAAAGAACATCGTTGTACTTCTCGGCGATCTTTGAAACCTCTTCTGCCAATTCCCCTAATATGTGGATGCAATTTAGCTAAGTCAGTGCTATGCATGTTATATGAAGTTGATACTCAATATTAGTTCAAAGTAAGTGGTAGATATTAAAGCATAAGAAAGGAGGGAACCTGGGGTAAGTATATTTGCAGGTGAGTTTACAAGTTCTTTTCCAAAAACAATCCCAGAACTGACATATTCTGCATATTTCAACTTTTTCTCCATATTAGGTCCAAATCCAAGACCAAGAACATCCACAGATTGAAGTAGACTCATTTTGGGGTTTGATTTGTATCTGTTGTCGTCAAATATCCCATTGACAATCCCTGTGATACATAGAAAATTCAGTGTCTTCAACGTTTAGTTCGGGTCGAAACTCATTGCTAGCTGATATTATCCGCTTTGGCTCGTTACGTATCGTTGTCAGCCTCACAGTTTTAAAATGTATCTATTAGGAAGAGGCTTCCACACCCTTATAAGGAATGCTTCATTCCTCTCTCCAACCGATGCGGGATCTCACGATCCACACTTCTTAGGAGCCTAGTGTGCTTGCTAGCACACCACCCGGTGTCTGGCTCTGATACCATTTGTAACAGCCTAAGCCTACTACTAGCAGATATTGTCCACTTTAGCTCGTTACGTATCGCCGTTAGCCTTACGATTTTAAAATGCGTCTACTAGGAAGAGGTTTCAACACCCTTAAAAGGAATGTTTCGTTCCCCTCTCCAACCGACTTGGGATCTCACAATCCACCCTTCTTAAGGGCCCAGAGTTCTCGCTGGCACAAGCCCNGGATCTCACAATCCACCCTTCTTAAGGGCCCAGAGTTCTCGCTAGCACAAGCCCAGTGTCTGGCTCTGATACCATTTGTAACAGCTCAAGCCCACCGTTAGCAGATATTGTCCGCTCTGACCCGTTACTAACACCATCAACCTCACGATTTTAAAACGCGTCTACTAGGAAGAGGTTTCCACACCCTCATAAGAAATGCTTCGTTCTTCCCTCCAACCAATGTGGGATCTCACAATCCACTTTTCTTGGGGGCCAGTATCTGGCTCTGTTACCATTTGTAACAACTCAAGACCACCGCTAGAAAATATTATCCACTTTGGCTCGTTACGTATCGACATCAGTCTCACAATTTTGAAACACGTTTATTAGGAAGAGGTTTCCACACCCTTATAAGAGGTGTTTCGTTCCCCTCTCTAACCGATGTGGGAAGTAATTTTACGACTTAGTATAAAGATTAGAAGAGGTACCAAGTGCAATGGCAGAGGCAATGCCAGGCTTGGATTCAGCCGAAAGGTCCTCGGAGAAGGCAAGAGCTAGAGCAAGTGAAGCAGCTCGAGATGCCTGTGCTGCTGCTGCAATGGCCTCACCTAGACCAACAAAGGCTGCCGCACTAGAAGCGGACTGGCCAAGGCCAAATAGACCAACCCTCTTAAATGTCAAGCCAGAAACTCTTAGAACAAGGGATTGGGCAGACTTTCCAGAGAAATCTTCCTCTGAAGAAGCCTCACCCAACAATCCACCCAAGGCTTCATTCAATTGATACAAAAGGGGATTCTTGAAGTGGCCTGCTTCATCCTTCTCCACATCTTTCTCTCTCACACCCACAGCAACCAAGTCTCCGTTCCATTCCAAGACATCAAGGTCTTTTGCAACAAAAATTATCTGTGAGGCATTTTAACAAACAGTTAGCATACTCTATTACTACCTCGTGGCAAACGTACGAACACGCTAGACATATGCTTAGAGATGTCTACGAGGTAGGATAAAGATTAGGAAGCTTTATCCATGCTCGTTTCTCGATTCTTGCCTCCTATTTCAATTTGCATCTCTAATAAATTTGTAAGAGATCACGCTCAAGCCCCCACTAGCATTGGCCCATAATATATTTTCGTGAGTCTCACAGTTTTAAAATGAGTTTGTTAAGGTGAAGTTTCCACGTCATTATAAAAAAAATTTTGTTCTCTTTTTTTAAAACAGTTTCTATTAGGGAGAGGTTTTCACATCCTTATAGATTCGTTCCCTCTCCAACCGACGTGGGATCTCACAATCACCTCTTGGTGGCCCATCGTCCTTGCTAGCACACTACCTAGTGTCTAGCTCTGATATCATTTGTACTAGTCCAAACCCACTGCTAGAAAAGAGTATCCGTTTTGGCCCGTCATGTAGCGTCATCAACTTCATGGTTTTAAAACATGTCTAGTAAGGAAAGGTTTCCACACCCTTATGAGGAATGCTTCTTTCCGCTCTCTAACCAATGTGGGGTCTCACAATCTTTCCACACCCTTATGAGGAATGCTTCGTTCCGCTCTCTAACCAATGTGGGGTCTCACAATCTTCCACACTGGAAATATTTAAACTAAGTAGGGGAAGGAGACAGAGACAGACGAAGAATATTAACTCATCTCTCTCTATTCTCTCTCCAGTCTCCATTCAAACAAGTATTTTCCACTAAGACGAATATAGTTCCTACAAGTTAAATGAACATCTCTAACGATGCTCGCAACCCATTAATACAAACGAACATTCAACCCTTTCAATCCAAAAAAACTCAAACAAACTAAACCACTTCCAAAAAAATGGGAAGAACAAGTAAATGAACATAAAACTTGGTGCGTCCTACGAACCTTAGGGGCATTGCTTGGGCCAGGGCGAGTAAGGCCAAGAGTGACACGAGCTATATCAGCCATGAACTCAACAAAACAACAGACCAAAATGAGCCAAGTCTCAAAGGAAGAAGAAGAAGAAAGTGAGTGTGGTGGTTTGGTGAAGGAACCCAACACACCTCTTTATAGTGAGCCATTGGCTAAGAGGAAAAGATCATCTTGGCAAAGATGAACGTAACTTTTATTATATTAATTTTTTTAAAACCACACATTGTTATTTTTTATTTGTTTTTTTTTTTTTTTTTGTCTTTTATTGTCTATTTATACTATTTTCCTCACGTGCACGAAAAAGATAAGGTAGAGAGGGTGAAATAAAATAGAAAGAAATCGAAAAAAATCGCTAAATTAATAAATAAATAAAAAATACTCGTAAACTTTATATTTTATCTCAAAAATATTTGAATAATTCTAAAAAATATAATTAATTTTGGATGGAAATAATTAAATTTTATTTCAAAAATATGACTTAAACTTTAAAAAGTATCAGTAATATCTCTTTGTAGGCATAAAAATACTACCGTTAATATATGGACGAAAACGGTATATATATACTTTATTATCTTTAAATTTTTTAATGTTATTTTTTAAAGTTTATGAGTATTTTTTAAACGCGATACTAACCATAAAAAATATTTTTAATTTAGGGTATTATTAAAAAATTTGAAAATTTAGAGATATTTTTATACGGAATATTTTTATTAGTCTTTTTAAGAATATAAAGTTAAAAGGGAAAAATATAATAAAATAATTATTAAAAACGGGATAGAATAATAATATTACATTAAAAAAAATTCTAAATAGAAATATTTATTTCTTAAATAAATATATTTTAATTTTTTATTTTACTAAGAATTTTAGAAATGATAAAAAAAAAAAAAAAAAAAGCATATTTTTTTTTATTTTTTATTAATTATTTTAAAATTTAGAATTTAAAAAAAGCTTTACTAAATTGGTCCATAGAAATCAATAATTGCATCCAATGGCTCCAAAAGTTTTAAACATTATCCTCATCATCTAACACGTGTCTATATATTATTAAAATTTAATTTTAAAAAATCCACGTCATTAAATGTAAAAAATAATAATAATAACCATGGACCACCGTACAACTCATGGCTATAATTTAATAGAAAGAATTCTGAATTGTTTTTGTCACATCGATATGACAAATATGAAAGGAGCACGATTTTTGTATGCCTAACTTCATATTTATTTAAATAATTAATACTCGTCTATAGTTATCCTCTCGATTCAAACAACAAAACGTTCGTTCTTGAAGATTCGAACATCTGACTTTTCGACTTATATGTTTTAATTGACCGAGTAATGATCGGGTTGATACTTACCTTGTGACAAGTAAAAATTGAAAATTATGGCAGATGGTCGGGAGATCTAAATGAACCAACCAAAAGGGTTTGAGAACGCAGTTAAAGTCATGAGTCGGTACATGTAAAGTCCGAAGAAACCTCATTTGGATGTGGCTCGACGGATCCTGAGATATATCTAAAGAAGTAAAAACTGCAAGCTAGTTGGATATTGTGATGCTGACTATGCGGGAGATCACAATACTCGAAGATGAACCACTGTGTTCAAGCTCGGTTTGGGAACAATTTCTCGATGCAATAGAAGACAGCCAATAGTATCATTATCAACTATGGAAACAGGGTATAGAGTAGCGGTTGGAGCTACTCAAGAAAGTACGTGGTTGAAATTCTTAATAGAAGATTTACCGTTTAGTACCATGTTTTAAAAATACATACAAATTTTCGTAAGTAATATTAAAAAATTTGGATATAATTTATAAGATGTCAATAGACGGTCTTCGTTCATATAATAAATAAAAAATTAATTTTTTTTACCGAGGTAAAAATTGTTAATGCTACTTCTTATACTCTTAAAATAAAATATTAATAGTTTTTGTCCAAAGTTAAATTTTTCGAGCTCTTATAAAAATTTAAGGATATTTTTAAAATAAACTATAAAATTATGGGTATTTTAGTAATTTAACGAAACGTTTACATAAAAAACGTGACACGTTCTTATTTGACTGTGCCTTTCGTTTTCTTTTCTCCACTCTTCTATGTCTTTTCGCTCTATTGTTGGCAACGTAAAAGACAATTTCATTATTGTGGATTTATTTTATACGGTTACTTTCTTTTTCTAAATAATTAATTTTTTTTTAGTAATTATAACGTTCGTACTAAAATCACATCAGAGTATATATATATAATTAAAATTAATCACGCGTATCTTCGAGCTATCTAATTATTGAACAATTTTTTAAGAATTCTTTTAAAAAGTAGGTTGAAAAAACCCGGTCGAGTCTAATAAATATCGGAATCAAATTTTAAATTTGGGACATGAGACGTTTAAATAATTATTAATTAATCTCTTTTGGTCGTGTTCATTGAGCAGCCGGAGATTCTTTTTAAGGTTTAGTTTATCTAATTATTGTCATTATAATATATTATCATTAGAATTATTATAAGTGTGATATTACAAATTTAGTCATTATCTTTATTTCGAGTTTAACAATTACATGAAAATCAAATTATTACCGAATTTTGAAATGACAGTCGATACTGTATTTATTGAGTTGTTTTTATTTTCTAATAACAAACATGTTTCGTAACGGTTTCGATTGAATACAAAAAAATATATAATTGTTCCAAACAAAACACTTTTAGTTTTAAAATTCTTATGATTGAACCAACGAAAATGAAAGTGCACCTTGTTAGTATAGACAGCATAGACGGTGAGTTTCATTTATTTTATTTTATTTTATTTTAATTTTTATATTTATTAAAAAAAAAAGGACCACCTTTTTCTTTTGGAAAGTAGAGGGGACCACTTTTTTTTTTCCTTTTTTATAATATAATTAAAATTCAAACTATAAAATGTGAAAATTCGAATTTTTATTTTTTTAATTTAAAATATATCATTTTAACGGTTGAGTTATATTCGATTAATATTTAAGTATTATTTATTTATTTTATTTTTGCCTTTTATTTTAATTCATAAATTTTAAAATATATTTGATTATAAATATTATGTTTTTAACGAATATTTTCAAGCGAATTAAAGCAATTACACTTTAATTTTTAATTTCGTCATATTTAATTTCATAATTTGCATTAATTCACCTAATTTTAATTAATAATAATAATAATAATCTTTAAAAATTATTTAATTTTAAATTAAATGTTGCACAAAATTATATTTTTTAAAAAATTAAAACCATCCTTTCTCGCATGCTTTTTTTTTTTCATCACATTAAAAANAAAAAAAAAAAAAAAAAAAAAAAAAAAAAAAAAAAAAAAAAAAAATCCTCTCAGTTTTCTAGAGGTTGATAGAAGCGAAAATGTCATCAACTTGTTCATAATTTCCCCCACGTGATCGAATGTGAAAGATCTCTCAAGTCGTGTTTGCTCAAATTTATTATGTTAGACGAACACAACTCTCCACAATGGTATGATATTGTCCACTTTGAACATAAGCTCTCATTGATTTGCTTTGAGTTTCTCCAAAATGCCTCGTACCAATAAAGAGAGTATTCCTCCCTAAATTAGCCGATGTGGGACTTTCTTTCATCATCATCCAACACCTCCCCTCAAACAAAGTACGCCTCCCTTACTCGACTCCTCTTTCTTTTGGAGTCTTAGTCATTTTTTACTATGCCTTTGAGGAGGCTCGACTCCTTTTCTTTTGAAGTACTTGTTCGACATTTGAAGTTTTACCAATCTATTGGCACGACTAAGTTTAGAGCATAGCTCTGATACTATGTTAGACGAATACAACTCTCCATAAATGGTATGGTATTGTCCACTTTGAATATAACCTCTCATGGCTTTGCTTTGGACTTTTCCAAAATGCCTCGTACCAATGGATAAAGTATTCCTGGATTATAAACCCATGATTTGTGAGACATCACACCCTTATAAATGGTGGTTCTCCTCCCAAACCAATGTGGGACATCACAATCCACACTAGCACTCTTTCCTTTCTCCAATCGATGTGGAATCACCACCAAATTTACCCCCCTTTGGGCCCTAGCGTCCTTACTGGCACACCGCCTTGTGTCTACCCTCCTTCAGGGAACAACGAGAAGGCTGGCACATCGTCCGGTGTCTAGCTCTGATACCATTTGTAACGACCTAGATCCACTGCTAGCAGATATTGTTCTCTTCGGGCTTTCCCTCAAGGTTTTAAAACGCGCCTGCTAGGGGAAGGTTTCCACACCCTTATAAATGGTGGTTCTCCTCCCAAACCAATGTAGAACATCACAATCCACCCCCCCTTCGGGGCCCAGCGTCCTCATTGGCACTCTTTCCTTCCTCCAATCGATGTGGAACCGCCACCAAGTCCTTACTGGCACACCGCCTTGTGTCTACCCTCCTTCAGGGGACAGCGAGAAGGCTAGCACATCGTCCGGTGTCTAGCTCTGATACCATTTGTAACGACCTAGATCCACCGCTAGCGGATATTGTTCTCTTTGGGCTTTCCCTCAAGGCTTTAAAACGCGTAGGAAGGTTTCCACACCCTTGCAAATGGTGGTTTGTTCTCCTTCCAACCAACGTGGGACATCACATGATCATTCCCTAAATTAGCCGATGTGGGACTTTTTTTAGTCATCCAACGCTATAAACTTTTTATAAGAACTTCAAAATTAATTTCACCGGTTAGTATAATGTTTCAAAAATACTAATGAACTTTACTGAATAACATTAAACTGGGAGATAATCTTCTTATAAAAGTTAAAACGGTTAATAATACCTTTAAAACTTCTGGGTATATTTTAAACATAATATTAACAGGTTTGAAGGGTATTAATGAAATTTTTTAAAATTTAAGGGTATATTTGAAATAATGTATTAACGGTTTCTATCCAAAACTAATGATAAAGGTATTTTTTAAAGATATTTTTTGAAAATGTTAGAATTTATTTATTTATTTATTTATTAATTAATTTAGCAAATGAAATATAAAAAATTCCATATATATATTTTATTGGAGATTGGGCTTTGGATTCTCATTTTGTGAGAAATTATTTTGGGCTTTGAATGGATTCGATTTCTCAATAGTTAAGTAGAGAAGAAACTTTTGATGTTGCCATTTGTTTCAATTCCATTTTGAAAGCTTTGGATCGGGAAAAATGGTGGCTTCCAATTTGAAGTCGGAGACTATGGATCTGATGCAGAAGAGGAGCGCTATCGAGGCCCAGATGGATGCCATCATTTCGCGCCTTTGTCAGCCTGGCGGTCCTGGCCTTTCTGGAAATCTCGTCGACTCTGAGGTGATTGCAATGCCTTTCTTTTCCCTCGACTTCCATGAACGAATCAAATTTATTGCAGTTCCTCTAGTTGATTAGGTTTTGTTTCCAAACTCCGTAGTGGAAATTTTCGGTTCGGCTAGTGTTGTCATGCTCGATTACAACGCTTTCTTTTGAGGTTTTGTGGAGTAGCTAAAACTAACGAGCACAATTAGAGTTTGTTTTTAATTCATTTTCTGAGTTGTACTTGGGAAGTTGTTTTGAAGACTTGTTCATGCTCGATGGAAAATTTATTGGATATTGATCTTGAAAAGCTTTGGTAAATTGACCATTAACGGGGTTGGATTTGTTTGGATTGTAAAAATTCAAACAATGCTTGTTTTTCTGTGGAATTGATAGTAGTTTCGGTAAAGCTGAGTCCAGAAGAAGCTTGATTGATTGCTGCAGTAACTTGATTACATTTAGTTTGTTTTCAACTTAATTTGTACTCTATTTTTTGGTATCTTTTGCAGGGGTTTCCTCGTTCGGACATTGACATTCCAGTTATTAGGTCCGAGCGTCGTCAGCTGACTGGTAGATTGCTAATCTTTTCATTGTAGACATAGTTGCATTTGCCAACTCTAGAATCTCTCATTGTCTCTAAACGTTCTAGAATTCCTCTCTACACAAATTTCCCAAATAATAGAAAAATATTAGCATGCCATAGGATTTTGGCCTTCTCCCTCAATCATGGCCCTGCAATCTCTACTTCATGCTAGAGAGACTCTGAAATCACCCCGGAACCTGTACCAAATAGACTAAGCTTAGTGGAACCTCCACAGAATATGGTTAAGGCCCTTGGACGCTCCTCTGCACAGAAGCCCAGAAAAGGAGTTGTGGCCTGCATACAACCTAAAGTATTGACTTTCTTATGAAAGACTGACTTGCTAGGCAAAGAACTTATCCTTCTTTGGAATCTAAGCCTTCCAGAGCAAGACAAACAAAGGGATCACAGGGGAAAGCAAGGGAACAATCGAAAGATAGAAGAACGAATTGGAAGAGAAGCCCTAGGGTGGGGTCCAAGAATGCACTTCTCCCCTCAAGAATTCAAAAGTAAAAGAAAGGTATAGGCCTCCAACAATTCCCTGTCTTAGAGGGGGATGGCGAAACCCAAAAAAGTTTTAGTAAGGCAGAGTAAAAAAAATATTAAGTCGGTTCAAACTTTCCAACGAGATCTCTTTAATCTTAGAGTTAATGGATACTACAATAAAAGAAGTTCTATGTAACGACTCTACATGCATGGTACGATCAGTTTGTACGTAGAACTTTTTTAACACATTTCATATTAAAGTTTGTCATGGACTTAAATATTCATATAGTTGCAAACATAACAAAATCACAATTGAAATAAAGATAAAACATCCCCTAAAAGAAGTTCAAAACTGAAAACATTACTAAGCTATCCTAACAATGAAATATAACTAGAATGCGGAAAAGGTTGTCTATGGCTTTATTTTATGACCTCTTCAACAGACGCCATCATTTGTAAATAGGACCCTTGCCTTTACTTGGAAAAATGTTTAATAATAATAAGATGAGTATTTAAAAATAATACTCAATAAGTGATCCCACTACTAGAGTTGGGAAATACAAACACATGCAACTACGTTTTCGTGTTTTATGGGACCTAAAATCATGTCTATAGCCTTCGGTTCAAATTTCATTCCCGGGTAGGTTTGAATGCATAATACTTCTATACACAGACTCACTAGGCGAATACCCTGTTTTTGTAAACCCTAGGCCTGCATAGGCTTATGCACTCTCCACGACCAATGCTCTCAAGTTTGAAGCTTGAAGCTAAAATTAGCAAAGGGGAAATGCTCAGAGAAGGTTTCTAAACCGAATGAGAGGGTATCTGAGGGGAGTGGAGGTATAGAGGATCNTTTTTTTTTTTTTTTTTTTTTTTTTTTTTTTTTTTTTTTTTTTTTTTTTTTTTTTTTTTTTTTAATCTGACTCACATTTCAAGTTGTCTTTAGGATGGTCCAAAGTTGGAAATGTGTTCTTCTCTGTTCTGCGGCTTAGGTGTATAAAGATTTGAAGCACAATGTGGAATTTATTCTTACAGTGAGATATAACTTCTGAGTTCTGAATGCCTTTGTAATTCCACTGTCTACTTGCCTTTTCATTTTGGAGTGGTGGTATGCAAATAGTAGATTAAGAGGTTCGCTATTAATGTCTTCCTGATGCTAAATATCGACTTATTTTCTTCAAGCAGATCACTAAATGTAGATTTCTACAATTTATAACATTTCTCACAAATTATTATAATTTGTAATGTTGACCTGCTATTCTTTTTGTAGAGCTGAGAAATGACCATACGGAGATCACTGAAAAGATTAATCAGAACATACAAGTTTTGCATTCTGCAAAGCCTGCTTCGAGCTTGTCACTCTCTAAGGATGCAGGTAATTGTGAGATAGATGCTATGCTGCAGAATAACACATCGTTTATCCTTGCATGCCTCAGTTGCGGCTGCACTAGAATTTCTATGCCATAGTTAACTAACTCAGGGAGGGTTCCACACTTAATACACTCATAGTTTGTTGCTTGGCTCCCCCTTTTTGTGGGCTTCTTTTTTATTGCCCTTCTCGATTAAACTTTAATGGCCTTATCAACTATATATCATTTGGATTCTGCTTCGTTTTAATGCCCTTCTCAACTAAATAATTTGGTACCTCTGTGTTGCCTAATTGTCTTTGTGGGGGAATTTATCTCCCCTCGCGTTTACGGTTGCCTTTTCAGAAACTTTGTTCTTATGAAACTTTCTTGTGAAACAAAAGTAACAATAATGATAACCAGAATAGTAAAGCCATCACATGCCTGCTGATTTCACAAGTACATATAGCCTGTACTAGAATCACCTGCAGATATCTCTATTGAAAATTGTCTCGAGATGTGTGTGCCGTTTGAATAATTATCATGGGATCAATCCTGATTCTACCTATCTCATGCATTTATTAGGGAATACAGAGGTTTCAAATGGCCAAAGGTCATCTGTCACAACTGTTGCATTACCATCCTCAAATGTATCGTCCACTGCAATGGATATAGATGCAAATGGAGGTATACCTTTTGCACTGGTTGACGAAATAGCCGATGCATCGCCAGCAGCAGATGATGGATTACAACTAGGCGATCAAGTTCTTAAATTTGGGAATGTAGAAGGCGGTGATGATCTGTTGCATAGGCTTGCCTCTGAAGCACAGAGTAATCAAGGTCGTCCAATACCTGTTGTGGTTACGAGGCATGGTACTCCAGTCAATTTAACCGTGACACCCAGATCATGGCATGGCCGGGGTCTCCTTGGGTATGTGTGTTGCTCGTCCTTTCTATACCCGCTTAATTCTCAATTCAATGGTGAATGATCTACTAGACCTGACCACTAATTCATTGCTATTGGGTGCTTGCAGATGCCATTTTCGGATGTTGTAGCTGGCTCTAACCACAATTTCAACCTGTCCCTGGTGGCTGTTGATAAAAACAGTAACCATTTCTGCTCAACTCTCATGTTCTACACTCAATCTACTGGTTTAATTCTAGGTTCCACGTGTTTGACTGGTTTTATAATCCAATTATGCCCACANTTTTTTTTTTTTTTTTTTTTTTTTTTTTTTTTTTTTTTTTTTTTTGTCATTTTGCATAGATTTTCTGTAAATTGAAACAATAGGATAAGTTGCAGTTTTATGCTATTTTAGTGGTGTACTTCTTATGATGTCAATCTTTACTGTTTCTTGTTGCTTTGTGTGTAAAGTTACTTCAGAAGACATGATACTTTTCTTGAGAACATCATTTTGTTAATGAAATCAAAGGACTTTTAGCTTACTACTTTCATTTTCATTGCTTGTTATCTTAGGATTAAACCAAAAATGTTCAGATCTGGAAAACATTTGGCCTTAGCCTCTTGGTGAGGTTTCTGGATCGATGTGATGTCCCACGTTGGTTGGGGAGAAGAACGGAAACCTTCCCCTAATAGACGCATTTTAAAGTCTTGAGGGAAAAAGAGGACAATATCTGCTAGCGGTGGATCTGGGGCATTACAAATGGTATCATAGCCAAACACCGGACGATGTGCTAGCTTTCTCGTTGTTCCCCAAAGGGGGTAGACACGAGGCGGTTTGCTAGTAAGGACGCTGAGCCCCGAAAGGGAGTGGTTTTAGGGGCAGTCCCACATCGATTGGAGGAAGGAAAGAGTACCAGCGAGGAGGCTGGGCCCCAAAGAGGGTGGATTGTGATGTCCCATGTTGGTTGGGGAGGAGAACAAATCACCCTTTATAAGGGTGTGGAAACCTTTTTACTAGTAGACGCTTTTTAAAGCCTTAAGAGGAAGCCCGAAAGGAAAAGTCCAAAGAGGACAATATCCGCTAGCGATATGAGACGATAGAATCTGAAACCCATAGGAGTGGAAAAGTCCAGCCTAATCTTTTTCAAAGAGAGAGAGAGGTGTTGAAAAGATGCATGAAAAGCTAAGCAAATGGGAAGCCATTGTTCACCAACTCCAGGCGGCTGTATTCAATTTATTTACCAACTCGTTTGTCTCCATTTTGGAGGGCACTGCCATTGTTTTAAAAGCTCCGGTGCCCTTCTTCTCANTTTTTTTTTTTTTTTTTTTTTTTTTTTTTTTTTTTTCTTTTTTCTTTTTTCGTTTTGTCTAGAAGAGAGTATTTTGATCCTCAAACCTCTTGATCGAGAGAATATATTGAGATGAACGGAAAATTTTCTTTTAGGGTACCTATTCTTTGTAAATCATTGTTAGCAAAGAAATCAAATATAATCTTAATATGTTAGGTTCGTTCTATCAATTCATTTATAAATATGCATATATAGTATGTTAGACCGGAGAAATTTTTGCTAACATTTCTATTCATGCATTAAATTATATAAGAAAAGTATAGAGATCTATACAATTTTTAAAACGACCTAAATTTATATTTTGTCTAAAAAATACTTTTAAATTTTCATAAGTTCCGGTTTGAAATTGTTAGTGATTTGTTTCAAAAATATATTTAAATTTTTAATATTGTTTAAAAAAATTCATATAGATTTTTAAAACTCAAAAGTTAGGTTTTAAATCATTTTTGTAAGTTAAACAAGTTACTTTTCAAACTTTTGAAATTAAATGTATTTTTTAAATAAAAGTATTATCAGTTTTTTTAAAGATTTTTTTAGATTTTATTTTTTATTTTTTAAATAAAGTATTATTGAAACGAGTTTGTTTTATTAATTTAACCTAATATTATATTAAAAAACGTGGATTGTGGCAGTTGTTCGAACACCGAGCCCCTGAGTGTGAATAACATTCCCATAATCTTCTCCAAATTCTTCTGCAGCCGCACATACGCTTCAGGCCTTCGCCTGCTCATAAACAGGTAAAAGTATTTCTTGATCTTTCAGTCCTATGCTTATGATTCGAACTTTTTGGTATCTCCGCCAAAACCCGCAGCATTCACTGTCAACCCTTGACAGGCTTAGCCGCCTTTGTGTTTTCTCAGGTTTTTCATGTCTTGTTCTTGCATATTTTGCTAATGGGTGAGCTGGGTTGTTCTTATTTTTTAATTTAGATGTTTGTTTTCTTTATGATTTTGTTATAGTTGTGGATTTCACTTTCTGGGTTGTTTCTGGAGTTGAGTTTAGTGATGGATTTGATTGATTTCCCCTGTTTCTAATGTGGAATTTTACATCTATGGAAGAATCTTTATGTTTTGATGTTTCATTTTGTGGATGCTGCGTTGTTTTTCATTGGCTATGAATTGCAATAGGAATTAGAAATGATAGAAACTTATGGTTCTGGTGGTTTGTTTTACAATTGTGTTGGGTTAATTACTCTGACATGGTTCAACCAAAGCGATGGGCGTAGGGGTCTGGTTTCCTTTGAAATGTTCTTGGGGTTAAACCTTGTATCTACATTATGATCAAAGCCATGATTCTACTGATATGCCATTTTTAAACAAATCTAGGACATAGACATGGCAAGGTCACATTTATTGAAGTATACACCTCAACACGGTTATGCATTCATATGTTTGAAAAATGAAATGAGTCGGGTCTTGAACTCTTTTTGTCCTATATTATTATGTGTCTATTTACTGTACTTAATGAGTGTTCGATACGTGCCTAATAAAGGTTGAACCTACATTGGCTTTATACAATGAGTGTTTGTGAGATCCCACGTCGGTTGAAGAGGAGAATGAAACATTATTTATATGGGTGTGGAAACTTCTCCCTAGCAGACGCGGTTTAAAACCCTTGAGGGAAAGCTCGAAGGGGAAAACCCAAAGAGGACAATATCGGCTAGTGGTGGACTTGAGTCGTTACAAATGGTATCAGAGCCAGACACCGGGCGATGTGCCAATGAGGAGGCTGTGCCCCGAAGGGGGGTGGACACGAGGCGGTGTGTCAGCAAGGATGTTGGGCCCCGAAGGGGGTGGATTGTGAGATCCCACATCGATTGGAGATGAGAACGAAACATTCTTTATAAAAGTGTGGAAACTTCTCCCTAGCAGATGCGTTTTAAAACCTTGAGGGAAAACCAGAAAGGGAAAGCCTAAAGAGGACAATATTTGCTAGCGGTGGGCTTGAGCTGTTACAAATAGTATTAGAGCCAGACACTAGGCGGTGTGCCAATGAGGACATTGGACCTCTAAGGGGGGTGGATTGGGAGATCTCACATCGATTGGAGATGGGAACAAAGCATTCCTTATAAGGGTGTGGAAACCTCTCCCTAGTAGATGTGTTTTAAAATCGTGAGGCTGACGATAATACGTAACTGGCCAAAAAGCAGACAATATCTGCTAGTAGTGGTTTGGGCTGTTACAAATGGTATCAAAGCCAGACACCGAGCGGTGTGCCAGCGTGGGTTGGGTTGTTACATAATTATACAAAAAGGATCAAAAGACACCCTTATAGCACAATGTCAAACTATCTTCCCTTCTCCTTTAAAGCGCCATCCATCAAGCACTTCGACAAGCCAATCATCGTTTTGCTGTCCTCGAGTTGGGTTCGGGTTATCAAATTTGAATTGGTACTGTTAGATTCTTTGTTTGTAGAAGTCAAACTTGTCACATTGATAGTAATGCTGATTATATTTTCTTATAGGAAAACAATGACTAAGAATCTTCTCAATCTTTTACTCATTTGTATTGTTTATTCAAGAAGACTTTGACTGGATGTGCCATGTTGTCTGTAACCTCTGTCTGCTTCAATTTTCTAAAGATCAGTAGCTATACTATTTGTGTCTAGGTCAGCATCTCTCTTCGAGGTTCGAACGGAATATATTGCTTGACTACACATGTCTTATGATGATTCTTATATATCGATGGATGTAACGGAGAACGCCCCGGAAGAGGCTTCAGCTTCAATATGGAAGCGGATCTCGGCCATCAGGCAAACAGCTTCAGAAGCATTCAGAAGAAAACCAATCTCACATTGGATTCTTCTTGCTCTAAGCAGTGTAGCAATGCTTGTGGCGTTCCCCGCTTCGTCGATACTTTCCCGTGTCTATTACGACAACGGTGGGAAGAGCAAATGGATCATTTCGTGGGTATCGGTCGTCGGCTGGCCTATTCCCGCTCTGTTGTTGTTTCCCATGTATTTCTTATCTGATATCCATCCTACCCCTCTGAATTGGAAGCTCATTGTTTCTTATATTGTGCTGGGATTGTTAAGTGCAGCTGATAACCTCATGTATGCATATGCTTATGCATACCTCCCTGCTTCAACCGCTTCACTTTTAGCTTCGTCGTCGCTCGTATTCTCTGTATTATTTGGTTACCTTCTTGCCAAGAATCGACTTAATGCCTCGATATTGAATGCTGCCTTCATTATCACAGCTGCAGTGGTGATGATCGGTTTGGATTCGAATTCAGATAGATATGGAGGCATAACCGATCAGCAATACATATTAGGATTCGTATGGGATATATTAGGCTCTGCTCTTCACGGACTCATCTTCGCTCTATCCGAGCTAGTTTTCATTAAGCTCCTCGACAGAAAGTCTTTCCACGTTGTGTTGGAACAACAAGTAATGGTTTCGTTTTTCGCCTTCTTGTTTACGACTCTCGGCGTCGTTCTAAATAATGATTTTCAGAACATGAAATCAGAAGCTGAAAGTTTCGTCGGTGGTAAGTCGTCGTATTTGCTCGTGCTTATTTGGAGTGCAGTTTCTTTCCAGTTAGGAGTGTTGGGAGGAACTGCTGTTCTGTTTTTATCATCGACCATTCTTGCTGGCGTCTTGAACGCGGTTCGGGTGCCTATTACGAGTATTGGTGCTGTGATTTTCTTGAAAGATCCTATGAGTGGCTTCAAGATCCTCTCTTTAGTTATCACTTTCTGGGGATTCAGCTCCTACATTTATGGCAGTTCTTCTATAAGTAAGCAATCCTAAACTTATACTGTTCTTGCATTTTCGACTCTCGAATTGTTGATTACGACCCACCCGAGTATGTTAGCATCGTCCTATGATTTGCTCGTTTTACTTTAAGATCTCTTGTATAGTCTCTTAGATCATAAGCTTGCTTTGCTGAGTGTTCTTGTTCCTTAAATTTTGTTACATTTGACTTATAATTTACTGTTTGTTTGTGTGAATTGATAATTTAGTGGATAATGTTGTTAGAACTTGAAAATCTCAATTTATTTGAAAGATATGCTACTTCCTGCTCTTCTGTCGTGTCTGTCGTCTGTCAACATGTATCGGTTGCATCTGGTCAATCAGTACACACGATATCTGTCTGTTGATAAAACGATTATCTTTTTCGTTATTAGTAAGTACTGTTTATCAGAAAGGAACTGAAAAACTATATCTGGGTTAGCTCGACTCCACTTTTACCAAGGCCTGAGCCCTTGGAGTGGAGGTGAGCGTTAATACAGTTTCACACTATTCAATCAAAAAGAGTCTTAACAATAAGGAGACTGTAGTAAGCCGAAATAAGTGCATAACCGTCAAAATGAGAATGAAATCTTAAAACTTAAAAAAAAAAAAGTCTCGAGGTATCTTAAACTAAAAAAAACGGTTTAAAAAAATACTTAAAATATCATACATAATCGGTGGATTTTTGTCCATATATTGACAGTAAAAACATAGGCAAAGGGTGTTAATGTTACTTTTAAAATTTTACGGGTATTTATTAAACATAGTTCTTGAGTTAATGGTATTTTTGAAACACGGTAAAAAATTGAAGGATGTTTTTGAAAGAAAGTATTAACGATTTTCATCCAAAATGGTAACTTTAGACTTTCTCGAGGGTATTATTAAAACTTTTGAATAAATTTAACTTCTAGAAACTAATTATGGATTTGCTTCATTACTCGAGTTGGTAGTTAGCTAGTTAAATGCTTTTGAGTTCATAGATTCTCGAAACCAAATGTTAGGATTGTGAGGTGTAAATAAGTTGGATCGACCCAAACATAGTTAAAATAGTGAATATTTATATTCTTGATTAAATGGTTGTCGAGCTAAAAAAATTGACACGAGCACAAAAATGAGTGTAGCCAGTTAATTTTTTATTACGGTCGGTAAAAATTCTTTTTACGGATATTATTATTTGTGCTAAAAAAATAGGATTAATCTTAATTTTGGATCGAAATAATACGTCACACCTGTTTTTTTTATTAATATATATGGTTTTTTTTTTTTTATAATAATTTTGATTTTATTCTAAAGGAAAGCTACTGAAAATAATTAAATAATTATAATCATTAGTGATTATCTAAATTGATACGTTTAAGCATTAATTAAGTAATTAAGTACGTTTAATTAGTTTAATTTTTTTTATAAAAAATTATTTTAATTATTGTGAGCTGTCATATTAAAAGTCAAATCTAATTGTATTTTGTGACAGATTTATTTCAACCACTTTTTTGGATTTTAGCTTCACATTATTATTTCAAATCTTTTCTCCCAAAACATATAAACATGTTTTTGAAAAATAAATAATATTAAATTGCTCAAACAAACCGATGCCCTTTTAAAATCTTGAAGCTAATGATGATACTTAATGGATCAAAGTGGACAGTGTTCGTTAGTGGTGGGCTCGAGCAGTTTACAAATGGTATCAGGGTTTGATATCGAGCGATGTGCCAACAAAGACGTTAAATTTTTCGAGAGGAATGGATTGTGAGAATTGTGAGCCAAAGTGGACAGTGTTTGTTAGTGGTGGGCTCGAGTAGTTTACAAATGGTGTCAGGGTCTGACATCGAGCGATGTGCCAACAAGGACGTTAAGTTTTTCGAGAGGAATGGATTGTGAGAATTGTGAGATCCCGCTTTGGTTGAGGACGGGAACATAATACCTTTTAAAATTGTGAGACAATACATAACGGCCCAAAGTGGATAATATTTGCTAGCAGTGAGCTTGAGCCGTTACATTTTTAGAAGACTTTTGTTCTTAAATTTTAAAATATCACATTTTTTATCTTTATATCTTATTGTATCCTTAATGTATTAGATTTTGCACTTTTACCTTTTTACCCTTAGGTAGTTTTTTATTATTATTATTATTATTTATTTGTGCTAACTTTCAATTAATTAATTGAAAATAATTACGAGATGGGTTTTTCAATTATGTTTAATAGTGGTCGAAAATTAATAAATATTCATTTAGTTGTAATTATTTTGGTTTGAATTAGTAAATAAAAAATTAAAACAAATGAATAAAAAATGAGTATTAGTGAAACTCAAGGGTAAAAACGTAATATCATTAGACCAAACTAGAAATTAAACTAAAAAATTAAGGGTAATAATGTAATATTTGAAAATTAACGTGTAACATTTTGAAACATTTGATCCAAATGGAAACCATACTCCAAACTCTCGACCAAAAATATATATTTTAAAAATATTTTCGTTAAAAAAAAAATANACTAAAAAATTAAGGGTAATAATGTAATATTTGAAAATTAACGTGTAACATTTTGAAACCTTTGATCCAAATGGAAACCATACTCCAAACTCTCGACCAAAAATATATATTTTAAAAATATTTTCGTTAAAAAAAAAAAATGACGACTTGAAGATGAACGTGTTTAAAGGAGAACTCCAAACTTTTAATTTTGTATTTAATAGATCTGTAAGGTCAGTGAATTATTTATAATATAAAATTGAAAATTCAAAAATTTATTAAATATTTCTAAAAATTCAAAAATTAAATAGACTTAGAAATAACAATATTAATTAACTAAAATTATAATTTAACTTTCAAAAAATTAAAGAATCTACGACTTTTTAACTTAAAAAATATATATATATATATATAAATATTTTTAAAATTTAAAATTTAAAATTTAAAAAAATAAAAAATATATTTACTATTAATTTCTTTTAACCATTCATTAATATTTTAACATTTTCAAAAAAGATATTTTTAATTTTTTATAAAAATGAAAAAATATTTAATATTAATAGCTAATTAAAATTCTTAAATTTGTTTTAAAAAAGTTTTTAAAGTTATGTTGTTTAAAAAGGTAAGAATATTTATGGAAAATTTAAAGAAGTTTAAAGGGTATTAAATGAAAAATAAAAAAAGTTAAATGGGTATTTATGATAAAATATATTTGTATTAATTTTATTTTATTTTTATAATAATTAAACCATTTTTATTCCGTACTTTGAGTTTGCAAGGTATTCGGGTGTTCTTCCGCGAGACTCGAAGCCGCCATTGTTCATTTCCAGCTCAGCTTCCTCTTCGTCTTCTTCGTTTCAATTCCAACACTTTCTTCTTCTTTTTCCATTTCACTTCCACCGCCAGATCCGCCTGCTATACATTCTTACCTTTCAATCTCCAGGGAAGTTGATGATGCTCTATCGATTTCTTAATTTCTGAAATAAGTTTCAATTATGGCGTTTCATACGAGTTCTCGTTCAATTTGTTTGTGGAATTCTGGTAGTTTTTCAATGCTATGCGAAATACACTGAGTGTTCAGTAGCCGAAGTTGTTTGACGGTTCTATTTCGCGGTCTGCCTCCAGTCAATTCTTCATTTGGTGGCAGACTCTAGGGTTTCTGTGAATCTTCTCATTTGTTGTCGGGATCAGGCTTCTGAAGCAGCAACAGGCAAGTGAAGTATTTTTCTTCCTGGTTAAATGTCTTTAGTGTTGATGAATTATCATTCCTTCACAAAAAACTACTAATTTGATCCTGTAGATAATTTGTGCACGCACCTTGGTTATCAATTTTCAGAATGGGGGAAGTGGTTCCTATCTACTACAGCATTATTGCGTTTATTTGCACGGTTGGAGCCATTGCTCTGGCAGTTTTTCATATCTACCGGCATCTTTTGAACTATACGGAACCTACTTATCAAAGATATATCGTGCGGATCATTTTTATGGTCCCGGTTAGTTTTCCTTCCTCCCATTTTGTATATATTTAAGAACGGATCTTTCCGTTTTTTTTTTTTTTTTTTTTTGTTGTGGTTTAGTTTTGAAGCTTCCTTGTTGACATTTTCATGCTTGAAGATCATGTATCTCTGATTTATGCACAACTACACATTATGTTCCTTATGCTTGATTCAAGCTTGAGTTTCTTGATTTCACAACAATTTATACACTCGTTCATTTGTTGTTTGTTTTTCATTTTGTTATCCTGTGTGCATTCTTAGACTCTGTACTTTATATNGTTTGTTTTTCATTTTGTTATCCTGTGTGCATTCTTAGACTCTTTACTTTATATTATAATTATAGTATAAAATAATATATTATTTGTCCGTGGAGGAAGCTCAGTTGTTGGAAAATCACAAGAGTCTAACTTCTGACCATAGAGGAAGTTGAGTATAAGTTTGAAATGTGAGAGAGGCAGTTTGTTTAGCTTTTTCTCAAGATTTCTTAGCCTCCATTCTTATCTTCTTTCCAAATTCCATCAAACTAGCATAACTTTGGAGAAATTTCGGAGACTTCAATTGGGAAAGTTCAAATATTGAAAGTGGAACAGTTTAGATAGCTAGGATTGGATTTCTTTGACCCTGGATAAAGGATGTCTAGGCTGTATATGATGCTCGTTTGAAGGAGATTTCCCTGAGAAGGAGAAGAGCTTCATGACAGTTCATTATGAAGAGAAAATATGGATCCATTCCCATTGTTTCGTGTACTAACAGTGGAAGTTTTTTTTTTTAATTAAGAAATGATTTGTCGATTTTAGTATTATTTTTACTGCTATGGTTATTATTGATAATAGCACCACATTCATTAAGGAAAATGTAAGAAATACAATAGAAGTCACAAAAAACCAGGGCAACAATAAGGAGCAACCACCGTAAAAAATTGAGAGAAAATTTCAGAAGGAAAACAAGTTGCTGCTAAAATCCAAAGGGAAGTAATGAAATGAACATCAGAATGAACATGGAAATGCCCTGTTCTTCTTATCAAGCCCAAGATGCCCCGAACAAGCATGAGCATCTCTAATATATTGGCTTACATTGTTAGGTAGTCTAAACATTGAAAGGAGCTATAGAGGCATACCGTTCCAAGTAGTCTTAATAAGGTTGAATCTTTCCCTTTTTGAGAAGAACGACTGCTACTGAGAAGAAGGACCTTTATAAATCATTGATCACATAGGATTCCAGAAGGAACCTGTCTAGGATTATCACTCGAAGGGAAGAAAAAGCATGGAGAAGGGAGTTCATTCTGCATTTTGTTCTCTTTGTACAAGCTTTTTTCTTTTTGTGTTTCTCCATGTACTCAAATCTTTATTTTTTTAATAAGAAAATTTGTTCATCCATGGGTGCTGTAGCATACGGAACACATTCTATACTGACGACAACATTGCACCAGGCTCCTTTCTAAGGGATGTTCCTGGAATTTTTACATTCCCCTGCTCCAAAAAAGAAAATAATAATAATAAAATCAGTAGAACGTGGTTAATAGCTGCAAGCTTTAAAGAATTTGTTTTGAAGCAGAAATGAGCAAATGAGTTAGTCTTGTTCAGAATGATTATATGATGTTAACTCCAAAGTCAGAGAGATCTTTTGTAGCTTAGGAAGCTCTGGTGCTTTCCCTTATAAATCCGTTGCCTTTCTTCTAATGCAATCAATCCTAATCTCCATAAAGAACCTCTCCTAGTCCTTTGTGATATGGAAAAGAAAAACCCACAAGTAAAAAATTTCCCTGCTAGCTCTTAAGAGTATTAATTTGCTGGGTAAATGACAAATGGAAAATTTTCTTTTTCCTATAATCTGTTTCAAATTAAAAATATGTGGTGTGGAATCATCCAATTCTTCTAATGCAATCAATCGTATGATTGGGACCAAGTTCCTCTATTAACATTTTGGTGCAGAACTATTTGGACCTACGTTCAAGAATAGAGTTAGAAACCATGAATATATTGTGTTCTTAGATTACAAATGGTTAACCGTTGTTGGATGATGGAAGTCCCACATCGGCTAATTTAGAGAATGATCATGGGTTTATAAGTGAGGAATACTAACTCCATTGGTTTGAGGCCTTTTGGGGAAGCCCAAAGCAAAGCCATGAGAGCTTATGCTCAAAGTGGACAATATCATACCATTGTGGAGAGTCGTGTTCGTCTAACATGGCATCAGAGCCATGCCCTAAACTTAGTCGTGCCAATGGATTGGTAAATCCTCAAATATCGAACAAAGAACTCCAAAAGAAAAGGAGCCAAACCTCCTTGAAGGCAGTAAAAAATGACTAGGACTCCAAAGGAGTCGAGCCTCGATTAAGGGGAGGCGCACTTTGTTCGAGGGGAGGTGTTGGATGATGGAAGTCCCACATCGGCTAATTTAGAGAATGATCATGGGTTTATAAGTGAGGAATACTAACTCCATTGTTTTGAGGCCTTTTGGGGAAGCCTAAAGCAAACCCATGAGAGCTTATGCTCAAAGTGGACAATATCATACCATTGTGGAGAGTCGTATTCATCTAACAATCGTGACAGAGGAAATACATCTGACTACAACTATTGTTTGCATAATATGTTATTCATTCANATTATAGTTGTATCTGACTACAACTATTGTTTGCATAATATGTTATTCATTCATCTCTCCTTTTCACACCATCTCTTGGCTCCAAATTCTCGAAGTTTACTGTTGGTTATTCTCAAGATGTGCCTTATTATGCTTTTATATATGTAATTTCTAACTAAATCCTTTGTTTGTGTTCTTTCCTTCTTTCTCTTTTTGTTTTCCTTTTTGCAATACATTATTCGCAAATTCTAAAAGTGCTTCCTTGGATTACAGGTTTATGCACTGATGTCCTTCTTGTCTCTTGTTTTACCTTCGAGTTCAATCTATTTTAATTCCATACGGGAAGTGTAAGTAGTCACTGCTAAATCAAACTGTTTATGAAATTCTGAAGTTTATGTCTATTTCTATTATGCAGAGCTGCTTGTTTACTTTTCTCGCATCTTTAATTTTGACAAGGGTTTAACTTTCAAAGCATTCATAGTTTAGAAGCCAATGTAATTAATTGTTTGGGGTCTACTTGCGGAAGATTGCTAATGCCAACAAAAAAAGTACAAACTTCTCTAGTTTTTTCTTCACTATCATATGTTTAACAGCCTCTTGGCCATTCCTTTTCCTGCCAGTGTTGGTTCTTAATTGCCATCTAAAACATGGTTCTCTTGAGCACTCCTTTATCCGAAGGTTCCTAGTGTATAGAGGTTGTATGCAATCTAAAAAATAGAATAAAAATGGAATATGATAATTTTAACTCTCATGGCTTCATTTAATAGTAAAGAACTTTAATTTCATTGTCCTTTGGTTACAGTTATGGATCAAATATCTAACTATTAACTTTATGATTTCTTTTAGCTATGAAGCTTGGGTCATTTACAATTTTCTGTCATTGTGTCTGGCATGGGTTGGTGGTCCTGGAGCTGTTGTAATAAGTTTAAGTGGTCGTGTATTAAAGCCATCGTGGTACTTGATGACATGTTGCCTTCCTCCACTACCACTAGATGGGTAAGTTTGCAAAAGTTAAACTTTGTTTTATTTTGGATTGATATAATTTTTGAGTTATTACGGCAGCATATAATAGTATAAGTTGAGTTATGTTAAATTCTTCTAATGTGATAGATGTATACTATTCCTTCTCCATGATTACTAACAATAGCGATTGGAAGGCTTTCTTATAGAGTTGCTTTGGGGAGGGGGTCTCTCTATCCCAAGCCCTTTGGCTGTTCTTTTGTTTTTGAGTGGACATATGGGTTCTTAGTTTCTCATCCAAAAAAAAAAGGGTACCTTTAGTTCGTTGTTTTATTCATTCTGCATTAATTTAGAAATAAACACATTAACCTTTTCAGTGAAGTTGTTCTTAATAATAATAATAATAATAATAATGATAGGGCAAAGCACAAATGAAAGAGCAAGTGGTGAAATTCCCCGTCTCTAGTAATTATTTTCCTAATAGTCATGGGTATAATTTATCAAAAATACCTTCTGCTCTCTTTTTGGGCAACATCCCTTAATCCCTTCATTATCTTTTGCTCAATGTTTGGACTTGAATAAAAAAAATACTTCTCTGTACTTTCATTTGTTTTNAATACTTCTCTGTACTTTCATCCGTTTTCACCATAAGTATTAGCTACTGCTTCCTCAGTGCTAGANATACTTCTCTGTACTTTCATTTGTTTTCACCATAAGTATTAGCTACTGCTTCCTCAGTGCTAGATTCGTAGCCTCATTGATATATCTCTGAGGAGGATATGGATCTAGATGTCTCAAGCTAGAGGGCTCAAAACCTTTAGAACGGACACAATGTAGTCCAAGGAGTAGGTATCAAAATATTTTGAACTATTTGTGTTTCTTGTTATTTCTTCTTGTGCTTGCTATTCGTCCATTCATCTAAAATAATATCTTTCCCAAGCTGTTCTTTCGCTTCTTGATTCTATGAGACAATGTCACTAGCAATAGCAAGTCAAATAAACTCCTTTTGATGGTTTAGCATTTTGTCGTATTCAATATCTATTAAACCCCACATGTTTATTGAATACATTTTCTCAATAAATGTAGTGCCTTTTTGCAATCACCATGGGTTGGCCTAGTTGTCCAGGTTTTGAAATCCAATACCTTGGGGATTTGCCAAGCGAGCATCATTTCTAGGTTGGATCTCATTTTGGACCTGGACCTTTGTTTGATGAAGAGTCAATGTGCAAATGATAAACAACCCACTCTTGAATTCAAGACAGCGGAAGAGTGAAATTAANCTGCCTTAGTTAGATAGAAGGTAAGATGATCCCAAATGATAAACAACCCACTCTTGAATTCAAGACAGCGGAAGAGTGAAATTAAAGAGANAATGTGCAAATGATAAACAACCCACTCTTGAATTCAAGACAGCGGAAGAGTGAAATTAAAGAGACTGACAGTGATATGAGATGGAGAGAGGAAAATAGGGAAACAAATGGAGCGAAAGGCAGAGAATTGTTAGAATGAGATAAAGAGAGAGATATATAGAGAGTGAAATGAAGAGAGAGATGGAGAGGAGGGAGGGTTGGAGGGACTAGAGAAAGAAAGAGACAGAAAGAGCTTACTTGTCAGTTGTTGCATGCTTTGATGAATGAATAGAGGGCCAGTTCAGTAGGTTGGGGAGGGAGACTAACCGAAGTGTCTGAATCTGTTGCATAACGCCTCGGCATAAGTGTGCATCACGATGGTTCCTTGGCTATATAAGGCTAGGTTCTGTTCTTGCATTTGTTGCTTCTTCGTGCTCTGTGCTTCCTTATTACTGCCATTCGTTTTGAGTTTGTTTCATCAGAAAGTCTGCATTTTGTCGATATTGTTTTTATTTAGAAAACTGAATCAAGTTCGATTGTGGGCAGAGCTTTCTTTGTATTAATAAGTGCTTTCTGCTCTCCATTTGCAGAGCTCTTTTTCATTTTTGGTATAATAGTCTGTTTTGAATAGTAAGGAATATATAAGTAAGCTTCCCCATGTTCGATGATCTTTATTAGAAGTTTTATCTAATCAAGGTGACTTTTTATCTAATGTCTTTCTGTTGGAGAAATATATCTTTTCTCTCTTAACAAGAGAGAAAAATGTCAGTCTGAAATTTTGTCAGATAACCTTACGGGTAGCTTTTGACGCAGGCGTTTTATACGGAGGTGCAAGCAAGGCTGTTTGCAATTTGTGATTCTGAAGCCTATATTGGTTGCTGTTACACTTATTTTGTATGCGAAAGGGAAGTATGAAGATGGAAATTTCAATCCAAAACAATCATACCTTTATCTCACCATTATCTATACTCTCTCATACACAATGGCTCTTTATGCTTTGGCGTTGTTTTATGTGGCATGCAAAGACTTACTTCAACCATTTAACCCGGTCCCGAAGTTCATCATCATTAAATCTGTTGTCTTCCTGACTTACTGGCAGGTAAACGACCTTTCCTTTTTCTCACATGTTGTTTCCATACAGATGTTTCCTTTGTTAGTGTGTATGCGGCATTTATGTTTGTTTTTGGAAGGCATTCAGAGGAAGGTTAAATATAATGCTCCTGAAGTGTTACTGTAATCTTTTATGGGGGAAAAACTGTTTTGCAGTATATTTTCCTAAAAAATCATAGAACAAAAGACGGGTTGGACTTTAGAAAACCCGAATTACATGATAAAACGTGATGTTAATTGCTTCAATGAACGATCTCTTTGATACTGTGCAAGCATGTAACAATTACATATTAGTATAGGAAATTTCTCTATGAATGAAATTAAATGCCAATACAGGGGAATTGTTCTACCTGCCCTGGCCAGGCACTTGATTAATAGCTCTCTCTTGATCTATGGACAAAAACAAGCTAACAATCCCTTTTTCCTTGATTGGTATCACCAAAATGTTCCTTTTTTTTATTTATTTTATATTATTATTATTGTTATTATAATATTTTAGATGTTTTCAGCCTGAAGTATGTAGAATAAACCGAACCTTTTTTTTTTTGTTTTCATAAAATTTCTTTGCTTTGTACTTTGGTTTAGGGCGTCCTTGTGTTTCTTGCTGCAAAAACTCAATTCATCAAGAGTGCAGAGGAAGCCGCTCAATTTCAAAATTTCATTATATGCATTGAGATGCTTATAGCTGCTTTAGGCCATCTTTATGCATTCCCATACAAAGAATATGCAGGAGCTAATATTGGCGGTTCGCATGGTCTCACGGGAAGTCTTGCACATGCCGTAAAATTGAACGACTTCTACCACGACACGGTCCACCAGGTGAGGCTTGATGTAGAGTAGTTTTCAAGTTAGCTTCTTTTGTAGATGGTTTGGTATCTCTTTGCTGGTTTGTTTATTGACTTCACCACATTTCTTTTGCAGTTTGCACCAACTTATCATGACTATGTTCTTTATAATCATAGCGATGGAGATGAAGGAACAAGGAAGTATCGATCACGCACCTTTGTGCCTACCGGGCCTGAGATGGATGCTGTTAGAAGAAACAAACACGTGTTTGGAAACAAGATAGATGACATTCAGCTTTCCACAATCTCGTCTTCAAGTTCAAGTACTCCGAATGATTCCGAGTTAGCCCTCGAACCAGCACATTCCGATGCAATGAAGTCTTCTCTTCTTATGGATGCCGCAAACTCTTTATCCACACCATTCGACATGTCGCTTATCGACTTGGATATGTCTAGTTACCCCTCGAAAGTTGCTGCAGCAGACGACACGGAGAGGAGGTAACGAGAATAGTGGACAGGTAGGGGAAGAAAAGAAAGATCTTACGTGAAGGGAATACGTAAAGAAAGAAAGTTACATATAGAGATTTTAGGGTGTACCTTTCGTTTCTGGGACGTTTGTGCACATTGATATTGCAGCATAACCGAAAATCGTGTACAATGGCGTGTTTCTCCGACTCGGTGGTGTATATACATGGTTCTAATTTGTTAAAAATTAGGTGTGATACACCAGCATGCATATAAATTCATTTAAATTATCATACTGATACTTTGCGACATGTCTAAGTTGAAGATTCATGTTTGTATGTATTTAGAAATGATTAGTTTTCTTGGTGTGTTGATGTGATATTCTCCTTTCAATGCTTGCATATTGTTTCCATTGTGCATTGTCGATTTGACACTTACAGCTAACGGTGTTCTTGGAGAGCTCTAAATTGCTCGTTTTGCTTTGAATATATTGATATGGTCGACTCCATTGTTCTCGACTCTTATTTTCTCAATTTTTGAGATCGAGAATCCAAGTCGAAGAATTTTCTCCTTAGATTCAATATCTTCCACTCAAATCAACTCTTGTGTTTACATTTATGATATCAAGATTTTTAAATTATTCTCAACGGAGATGTCAGACATCACAGTAGTATACGATGGAAGCTGAGATGATAACAAGTAGTATCATGACCTCAAGATGATCAATAAATAAGTTTTACCTGACTCGAGTCGAAAACCGTTCATTGAGTGCATTAGGAACAAGCTTATTCTACCTTACACGGTAACTACATTGTCTCCTGATTGATTAATCCAACATAATTAGAATTACTGAACATCGAACAAAACCTTAAAACTCGACTTCGTTCTCGAACAACATTAAAAAAAAAAAAAAANTTTTAAAAATTAGAAACGAAAATATCAAATGCCTACTAAAGACGTGTCAAATATTAAAATAGACACTTTTATAGGACTCTAATTGCAAAGTTGGTGGAATATTTTCCTCCACAAGTAAATAATATAATAATAAACTAGTGGGTGACGAGGGGTCAAAGTTTGACAACCTGTGTCACAATTCATAATATATTAAACTTCGAGGACCAGAAATAAATAAATAAATAAATAAATAAATTAATTAATTAATAAATAAAGCTGGTAGATCTCAGCCGCACAAATATATTCTCTTGCTTTCCCAATGATTGGCCTTATGCCTTTTTAACCTAACATGCACATATATCATTGCACATGCCTTCCAATATTCTTCCTTTGAATTTTATGAATAAAGACACTCCTACCACCTACTCCTTCCACATTTTAATACTCGACTCGTATCATTGGGGAGCCTCACCCGTCACTCTATAAATTTCTGCAATCCCGTCCATATTCGAAACTTAGAAACTCGTCCCTCGTCAGCCCGAGCATATCATACATATTTGACCTAACAGTTCGAAGCTCGAATCCTTGATCTACAGTACTGAGCAAATGGGTCTTTTGGAGGCTTCTGGCATTGGAGGACGTCGGTGGAATCAGTATGAGAAGCTACACTGTGAAGGTAATGACGTGGTTAAGTGTAGACGTCGATGGATGAAGAAAACACTGAAGAGAAGCAAGAAGGGTTTTCGATTGTATCGGCTTACGAGGTCGAGGAGTTTTAGTTTGAAGGTATCGTTTTTGGTCTTGTTGTCGAGAAGAATCAGGGAGATTGTGAATAGAATGAAGGTCGAAGATGTATGTGCTAACGTCATCTTCTTCACTCAATGGGGACTTCCTACTTTGTCTTACAATTCCTCTACGAGTTAGTTGCTTTGATTCATGTTCGTATTAATGGCGTGTATGTAATTCTTTTATTTTAGCAACTTTTTTTATTCACCATTTTTGAGGTATTAGTTCATATATATATATATATATATATATATATTAATTAATAAATTATTTAAACAGATTAAAATATTGCTTTAATTCGAGAAGTTTTATTTGTGCATTAATTAAATTTAATGGAAATTAATTTTTTTTAATTAAATATTTGGTATATTCTATTTTAATTAGAAAAGAATTTTAAAAATAAATATTTTAGTTTTTAATTTTTAAAATATATATATTTTAGTGTTTTTAAAATTATTATAATCATTATTATATTTTCTCACGCGTCTTATTTAACTTATGAGACTCGAATACATTCTCGAGTCAACGTCGAATAAAATGGTAAAATGATAGTTGTTGAATAATAAATTTAAATTAACGATGCAATATAAATGTTTATTTAAAATTGATCCTAGGACGCAAGCTAGTCCAATTAAATTATACGTCACGGTGGTTGTATTCAAATTAATTTAGTCCAAATTCATTATGGAAGGACGGAGTCGAAGTCGGGAAGGAAAGAACGGGTTCATCTCGAATTAGCTCAAGCCTAAAAGTCGGGTCCAAAATTAACAAGGTCATCAAAACGATAGAAACAGATGAAGTCACTAGAGATGCCTGTGGAGCAGGGCCTTTCACGTCTCGGTTCCTGTCCCCGCCTCCTATTTTAGTCTTTGTCTTCATGGAATTCTTCTTTTATTTTTGTAGGGATCGAAGCAGAAATTCTTCATGGAGAATTCAAGACGGATCGAGTTCAAGTTCACTACAAGGAATTTTTTCCCGTCTTTTTATATTTTTTATTTTTAAAATATATTAATCTCAAAGAAGTATTTTTATAGATAATTTCTATTAAAAAAGTGAGCGGGTTCCCGTGCATGGTCCCGTCCAGAATTTTTTATGTAATATTCAAAAAATAATATTATATCTTAGTCTAAAAAGATAATTATTTTCTTTTGAATATTAAAATTACTTTAAAGATTCTCTAAGTAAAAGCACATTTAACCATGAAGTTTCTATGATTGAGCCATCGAAAAGAAATGTATATTTTGTTAGTAGAGGCAGTAACTTTTATAAGTCTTTCTTAGTCATCCTATCCTCATGATCACTCTCGTTTAGATATGGTTTCTGTTCATTCATGTACCCCTCCTTTACTCGGGTGTCACAAAAACGAATTTCGAATTTTTGTCGTGAAGGCACTAAGAAATTGCTTGCAGTGTAAGTTATGCTTCATCTTAAATTCAATTTGGTTAAGTACTCGTGATTTACGTTTAGCTTCAATTTAATCTATTTAGTTGTAATGTCTGACTTTACGTCCCATTTACTTCAAGAACGAGAATAAAAACATTCATTTTCATGGATGTTGGTTACTAAAATGCCGAAATAAAATCAACCAGTAGAGCTCATCGCTCGAGTCTGAATCTCGATCTAAAACTTCAATATGAATTTCATTCTTATTCCCGAGGTCTCACCCCATTTTAATTAATTATTCTTTCTCGCTCACAATTTTATTTTATTAATTATTTTTCTTTTAATACAAAACATAATTATTATTTTCTTTTATTACCCTATTTTTATATTTAAACTTTATGTAATTTAAAATATTTAAAATTTAAATAAACTTATTATTTATATAATATAAAAATGGTATATCGAGCAAATAAATAAATAAATAAATAAATAAATATTTAAATAAATTGATATATTTATAAATTAGGAACAAAATAGCAAAATCATCATGGAAATTACCAATTAGCCCATCACTCACCGTTCCATAAACTTGGCGCCACCTGCCTCTGTTCATCGAACGCCCACCTCACTTGGAGGCTTCAATTTTTTTGATTTCACAAACAAATTGCGTTCTGATTCTCACAGTATACAGGAAAACAAGCGCAATCCAATTCGTATTTTCGAAGAAATTCATTTCAATTCAATCCCAATCCCCGTTTTCTCCCTTTTATTCTTGTTCTTCGGTTTGGGATTTTACATTCATATATGTTGGAATCAGGAAATGCTGAGAATCATCTCTCAGATGTTGGTTGCAGTGGTGTTAATGACGATGGTGATGATGAAGACGATGAGCGTCGTAAAAGTATGGCGAAGGCCCAAATTATCGCGCCTGATTTGGGTGAACAGAAGGGTTTTGGAAAGGCGAAACGAGTGATGTTGTATCCATTTCGAAAGGCGAAGAAACAGATTCTTCGGCGGAGGATTAAGAGAGATTCTTCTTCTTGTTCTTCTTCTTCTTCTTCTGTTGATTGTACTAGAAGAACAAGTTCTTCCGATAAAAGGGTTTTTGATGGAAGCGTTAATCAGGGCTGTGGTTTCTGTTTCATGAAACTTTCCATTTCAGATCCTAAGAATGGGCCTCCGACTGATCCTAATCACCGGAAGTTCACTAATGAAATGTTGAAAGTTCTTATTGAGAAGAATGATTTCTATTCCAAGGAATCCAATCCTCACTTGGGTATTCATTCATCTTTCCTGTTCTTAATTAAACTTGATAGTTCATGAAGTTTGATGATATTGCTATGGTTTTTGTTTGTAGATGTTCATATGGGCACTGGAAGAAAACATTAAATTCAATTGGGTTTTGCTTGTTGAGGTATGTAACGAATTGTTATCCACGGATTGATTGATTTGATCAACTTTTCCCCACAATCTTCTCTTGTTTGCTAAGCAAATAGGAGAAATTTAGTGTTTGATGAAGCTCTGGCGTTCTGTTTAGTTTATTTGATAGTAGCCTATTGATATATGTTCATAGTTGGAATGCATACTCCAAAGGAATATGTTGACCAAATTAGCTTTACTTTACATTCCATACTTCTGTCATATGAGAATCTGAGTATGAGTTCTATGATCATTGAAGGAGTTTTACGTTTTTTCGTCGTGTCCCGGATGAACTCGACGATTCTATTCTGTGTTCAGTAGTTTAATGTTGTTCATGGATTGATAGATTTGATCAATTCTCTGCTATGCAAATGAGAGAAATTGTGTGTTTGGTTTATTAGATAGTATCCTATTGATGATGTATGTTCATAGCCGGAATATATTGACCAAATTAACTTTACTGAGCATCAAGTTTTCAATCCTCACTTTTGACATTTGAAAATCTAGATTGAGTTCTACAGTTCTTGAATGAGTTTTACATTTTTGTTTTATTGTTTTTGGATGATCCGACGATGTTATTTGTGTACGATATCCTTAATGTTTCGGACCGAGTAACATGAATGTTGAATGGTTAAAGCTAGAGGCTCTATACTTATGAACAGCTATAGTGATTACAACACTCTTTGCTTATCTACAGAAAGATCAAGTATTATGCACTTGTGTCTCCTATTTAATATGTACGAAAAATCGAGACTTGTATCGGACAACTTAGTCTGCTGTTCTTCTTCATCGCCCCGTTTTAGTCCATGGAAGTTAAGTTGATGGTATGCTAGAAACTTCGCTAGTGATACTTATTGTAACACCCCAAGCCCACCGCTAGTAGATATTGTCTTCTTTGGGTCGAATGGTTGCAGTGAAACGGTAGCGGCTTGTTTTAGGTTAGCAGATTTTGTCCTCTTGAGGAAAAACCCGAAAGGAAAAGTCCAAAAAGTAAAATATCTGCTAGCGGTGGACTTAGGCCGTTGGGATCTTAAACCAACAAATGATTCTTTTAAGGGGCTAAGCTGATGGCAAATACATGCCCATTTTTTCCTCTCCTTTATGGTTAGTTCACCTTAAGAATGAAAATACAAATTCTAGTTATATTTTGGATTGAGTTAGAAAATGGCTGAACTTAGGATTTTTTATTTTATAACTTTTCATTAATTGAGTCTCGAGTTTGTGAAAAGCCTTATTGTAAGATGTCACATCGGTTGGAGAGAAGAACAAAACATTCTTTATAAGAGTGTGGAAACCTCTCCTTAGTAGACGCGTTTTAAAATCGTGAGACTGACGGCGATACATAACGGGCCAAAACAGATAATATCTTCTAGCGGTGAGCTTGGACTGTTACACTTATTTTGATTGGTATGCGATAAAATGCCCGCAAGTTTAATTCAAGCATCTATTGGGTTTCTGGTGCTAAGTCATTTTTGGTTGGCTGGAGGTTGCCTTTGATAGCCTGGTTGGTGGGTCTTTCTGCTTTTGAATGTTGGCTCCTCCTCTGTTTGGTGGCTTTTGTTTGGAGGTTTTGGCATTGTTCATTGGGTATGTTGCCTTGCTCCTTTCCACTTTAATAGATAAATTTTTAAAACAGTTATTCGATCTTCGTTCTTCGTTTTTGAAGTGTAAAAGAAGTGAATAGTTTCGAGTCTTTTTGATCGTATTGGCAAAATATATTAATTTGACAATATTTATTTTTGGTTTCGAGTTTCTCTCTTTTTCCACTCCGTGGTAAATGTTAGTGATAGATTGGCACGAGGAGGTGGGAGTGACTATAGTTCTAAGAACGAACAACTAACCAATATATTTCAAATATTGAACTTTCTTTTAGGGTTGAAAAGAAAAAAGGATAGTTCTTTAGCTTATTCACAGCAATTATCCCGCTAAATGACAAAAGAAAAAGCCGTCCTAACTTTGTTTAGGGTTTTGGGTTTAGGGTGATCGAGTTCATGCTAAGAACGGAAGAGAACTATATAAAACACGAGTGAAAAAAAATGATCCCAATTGAAAAAAAGAGGAGAAAAACAAATCCCCAGATCCTAATTCTTACTCAATCAATCAGTGAAAAAGACAGATCCAAATACAATCTTCAATTTACAGAAACCTCCATTGATTTGCTCTATTATTTCGGAGCAAGCTTCGATTTGATCTTCTTGACCTCTTTTGTCCCAATCTGAAACGCCTTCGTCAAAACATTATCAGGCACCGGCGGAGATGCGGCGAAGAGCGTCGCCGCAATCGATTGAGTACCAGGCAACTGGCTGTTAAACGCCGAAATCACCGCCGCCGGAACCTTGCCGTTGTTTTTCTGGAAATGGACTAATCCCTTGGGGAAGACGAAGATCTCGCCCTTCTTGATCGACTTCGAGACGAGGACATTAGCAGTCGTTATGAAGCCGACGTCGAGTTCGCCATCGAGGACGAACACGATCTCGGTGGCGCGTGGATGCGTGTGCGGTGGATTAAGGCCGTCAGGGGCGTAGTCGATCCGCGAGAGGGAGACGCCGAGTGTGTTCAGGCCGGGGATTGATTGGACATTGGCGCCGGTTACTCGCGAGCCAAGGCTATTGTTCGTGGCGCCTGGTTTGGCCAATCCGTCGAAGAAGAAATCGTTTGCTGAGAAATTCGACTTGCAGGTGAATCCGTTTACCTTGATTCCTGATTTGATTCAAATGTTAAAATGTTCATGATCTGGAAATATAAACTGTTTGGGAATGCTGGTATAAATTAGGGCATATGATTTTTTCTGATCTTAAACATGGATTAGAACAGAGGAGATCCTTTGAATCAATCTGAATTTCCTGATATCTTCAGACATTTCGAATGAAAACAAGATCAAATTCATTTCTAGCTCAAGAACATCAAGAACATCAAGAACATCAAGAACATCAAGAACATCAAGAACATCAAGAACATCAAGAACATCAAGAACATCAAGAACATCAAGAACATCAAGAACATCAAGAACATCAAGAACATCAAGAACATCAAGAACATCAAGAACATCAAGAACATCAAGAACATCAAGAACATCAAGAACATCAAGAACATCAAGAACATCAAGAACATCAAGAACATCAAGAACATCAAGAACATCAAGAACATCAAGAACATCAAGAACATCAAGAACATCAAGAACATCAAGAACATCAAGAACATCAAGAACATCAAGAACATCAAGAACATCAAGAACATCAAGAACATCAAGAACATCAAGAACATCAAGAACATCAAGAACATCAAGAACATCAAGAACATCAAGAACATCAAGAACATCAAGAACATCAAGAACATCAAGAACATCAAGAACATGGAGACATTTTGAATGAAAACCAAAGCAAATCCACTTAGAGTTTTAAGTCCAAAATGGACAATTCCAGATTGTGAGGTATCTTGTTTGAACAAAAACCCTGTACCCTTTATCCACCTATGAACAAATGAAAACCCAGAAGAACCCTAAAAACCTTTAAGAACTTGAAAGAACAGAGCTTAGGTACCTGAAGCAAGATCTGCGACGCAAACGTCTTGAAGAAGATCGGGATCGGCAGTGGCGACGGCGAAGAAGAAGAAGGCAAGAGGAGCAGCAAACAGAGCAGGGAGAGGCAGCTTCATGTTCATGATTGTGAAGAAATTTGGTGAAGAAGAAGAGGAGAGCAAAAGGGAAAAAAGAAAAGTGGTTGTTGTGGGTGGTGGTTGGTTGAAGAAGTTAATATATAATTGAGCTATGAATTGAGTTTTGATTAAGTTATGATGATAGCATTTTTTTGAGAAGATGGGGCATGGAAGGCACCAAAGATGCCACTTCTTAGGCAAGTCAATGACCCCTGTCACCATCTTGTTTGTTCTTGTGGAATTTTTCGACACTCGTTAACGTTCCAGGTCGGACACCTTTACGTCGCTTGGGAGCATTGACTAAAGAGAAGTTAGATCTCACCGACTCGAAGTCGTCTCTCTCAATTGGTGTAATAGCTCAAATCTATTGTTAGTAGATATTGTCTTCTTTAGGCTTTTTCTTTCAAGCTTCCGGGTATGTTAGGGAGAGGTTTGCACACCCTTAGAAAGAATGTTTCGTTCTCCTCTCCAATCGATGTGAGATCTCACAATCCATCTCTCTTGGGGGCCTAGCGTCCTCGTTGGCACATCGTTCGGTGTCTGGCTCTGATACCATTTGTAACAGTCCAAGCCTGCTGCTAGTAGATCTTCCCCTCAAGTTAAGTTTTTAAAACGTGGGAGAAGTTTTCACACCCTTAGCAGGAATGATTCGTTTCTCTCTCCAACCAATGTGAGATCTCACTCAGTTACTCCTCTAATTGTACACGGGAGAAATTTCTAGCACGACAATAGTACATACTCTTTTCATTCAACATTTGACATAACATTATTTTATTTCATGGGTCTCACACGGTTATTTCAAACAATGAATAGAGATACCCGTAGTCCTAGAATTTTCCGTTGTAATAAATTCATCTATTTCACGACAGCTATGATCTTGTTTTACACCATCATCACAGACATAGTTACAAAATGCTCACTCCACATAGCAAAGTACGACACTGCATCCATATAGTTTCATCGAACAATAACAAACACGATATTTGTACGAATTTGTAACAACTCAAGCCCACCGCTAGCAGATACTATCCGCTTTGGTCTGTTACGTATAACCATCATTCTCATGGTTTTAAAATGCGTCTGTTAGGGAAAGGTTTACACACGGTTATAAGAAATGTATCTATGATGTAGATTGTTGGGATTTATGTCCAACAATTTGAATATTTTATTATTAATTTAATATTATTTATTATATGAAAATTTTAAGGTTATTAATAGCTCGAGAGTGACTCCACCTTCTCACAAGTTCGAAAGTGACTTAGTTTATGGTTGAATAAAAAATAAATTGTTTATTGAATGATCGGTAATACTTTAAGTGTAAGATTTAATTACAAGCAACTCGTGAAAGATCCGCTCACGCACATGTAAGAGAATTGAGATTCTTTTTAGACCTCGTCCTCTTCAATCCCTTAAACTTTCTTTCAAGAGGGTCCCATAAGCTTCGGTTCTTTGTTTAGAGTCATAGATAATTTTTGAAAATAATTTTACGAGTTTTTTTAAAGTATTTTTTTAATAAATTACTTTTTTGTTTACATTTATATGTTCTATTTATTTATTTTCGTTTATTTTAGTAAAATAAAATAAAAATAAAAATAAAATAAATTGACATGTGACAATAAATGTCGAAAAAACGAAAGGCATTGATAAGAACGTTTAAAAAAATATATTAAAACTTTAATTTTTTTCCTTTAAAAAAATTATAAATAGAATTAACATTTTTACTTTTATTAAAAATAAAAATTTGAATATAAAAAAAAATTTAGAGCCCGAACAATTAAATTAGGTCTATATAATTTCATCGGACTCCTTCCCCATTCTTAACTACGAATAAGATTGAGAGGAGCCCGAACCATTCGATTCACTCCCCATTCTCTCTTAAATATAGAGATCGCCCTTGAGCTTTTAATAATTAGGAGTGGGTTAGCTGGGTCTTTCCTGTTTTGTTCCCGCCATGAGAAAGACAGGTATGCCCAATGCATGAAGGATTCGTTGAAACTTTCTCTTGTCTCAGTAGGGGACTGTATGATTTTTTTCCCCTAATTATATTGAATCAATAAAAAAAGAGGTCAATGCTACGACCTCGTATTGTTTGATTCAATAATAATCAGGGACGAGCCCTGACTTATATAGATTTTTGGTTTGACCTCCTGTAGTGGTCCTTTCAATCTCTCGTACTTGCTCTATGTGCTCCCCTTTCGTCGAGTGCCCTGCTCGAGTCACTCGAGTCACTGGGTTTGTTGGCCTACCAAGCACTTGCTCGCTACTCGTGCTACACCATTTGGCGGGCTCTACGCCCGTTATCCTTATTCTCCACCTTTATCTCTTTCTCTCCAAACCAATTAGGCAAGGTTTGCACATAAGGAAACGAGTATAGATACTAAAATGGCACCAAAACAAACAAACAAAAGTGGTGGAGAATCAATAAGAACAACGTGTCGTTTTAAAAAAATAATATAATAAAAGTTAAGTTCATCTTTGCCAAAATGATCTCTTCCTCTTAGCCAATGGCTCACTATAAATAGGTGTTTTGGGTTCCTTCACCAAACCACCACACTCACTTTCTTCTTCCTTTCAGACTTCGGTCCATATTCGGTGTAGGCGTTAGAGCATTTTGGTCTGTTGTTTTGTTGAGTTCATGGCTGACATAGCTCGTGTCACTCTTGGCCTTACTCGACCTGGCCCAAGCAATGCCCCTAAGGTTTGTAGGACACGCCAAGTTTAATGTTCATCTACTTGTTCTTCCCATTTTTTTGGAAACCCTTTAGTTTGTTTGATTTTTTCTTGGATTTGAAGGGTTGAATGTTCGTTTGTATATTGTCGAGATTAATGTGTTACGAGCATAGTTAGGGATATCCATTTAATGTGCACGGAACTGTCCCTAGATGAGAGAGTGGAGAGGGATTTCTCCTGGATGAGACTAGAGATGGGTTAATATTCATTGTCCCTGTCTACGTCCCTATTTCAAGTGTGGAAAATTGTGAGATACCATGTTGGTTGGAGAGGGGAACGAAACATTCCTCACAAGGGTGTAGAAACCTCTCCTCAATAGACGCGTTTTAAAATCGAGAAGTTGACGATGATACGTAACGGGCCAAAGCGGACAATATCTTTTAGTGGTGGGTTTGGGCTGTTACAAATGGTATCAAAGCTAGACACTAGGTGGTGTTACTAGCAAGACGATGGCCCACCAACGAGTGAATTGTGAGATCCACGTCAGTTGGAGAGGGGAACTAATCATTAAGGGTGTGAAAACCTCCCCACAGCAGAACTTCACCCCTAACTGTCCATCTTAAAACTACGAGACTCGGCCAAAGCTAATAATAACTTCTCACTAACCCATACCTTTAAAACGTGTCAAACTACCCCAAATATATTATGGGTCAAAACTAATAATATCTATCAGTCATGGGCGAGTTATTACACAAATTGTGCCGTGATATTAAACATCATATAATTATTATTTTTTCTTATAAAATATTATTGGATTTATTGGAATTTTGTCCGTTAATTTTTTTTTTTAAAAATGAATCATTAAAAAATTCTTTAAAATAAATATTCTTTTAAAGAGAAATATAAACAGATACTAAAAATCTTTCACGGAAACTCAATTTCTGTCCATTCCCGGCAAAGAATTCCTACCTCGATTCTCAGATAAATTTGGTAGAAATGGAAACTGAAATAGGAGGTGAGAATCGAGAATGGATAAGACTTCCTAATCTTTATCCTTAACTCATGGACATCTCTAAGCATATGTTTACAGTGTTCATATGTTTGGCATGAAGTAGTAATAGTGTATGTTAACTGTTTGTTAAAATGCCTCACAGATAAATTTTGCTGCAAAAGACATTGATGCCTTGGAATGGAGTGGAGACTTGGTTGCTGTGGGTGTGATAGAGAAAGATGTGGAGAGGGATGAAGAGGGCGACTTCAAGAAGTCCCTTTTGCACAGGTTGAATGAAGCCTTGGGTGGATTGTTGGGTGAGGCTTCTTCAGAGGAAGAGTTCTCTGGAAAGTCTGCCCAATCCATTGTTCTAAGAATTTCTGGCTTGAGATTTAAGAGGGTTGGTTTGTTTGGCCTTGGCCAGTCCGCTTCTAGTGCGGCAGCCTTTGTTGGTCTAGGTGAGGCCATTGCAGCAGCAGCACAGGCATCTCGAGCTGCTTCACTTGCTCTATCTCTTGCCTTCTCCGAGGACCTTTCGGCTGAATCCAAGCCTGATATTGCCTCTGCCATTGCACTTGGTACCTGGTCTAATCTTTATACTACGTCGTAAAATTACTTAAAAAATTAGTCAAAAGGACGGTAGAAATTTGTAGAGAGCTGTGAGATCCCACATCGGTTGGAGAGGGAACGAAGCATTCCTTATAAGAGTGTGGAAACCTCTCCCTAGTAGACGCATTTGAAAACTGTGAGACTGACGCGATACGTAATAGGCCAAAGTTGACAATATCTGTTAGCGGTGAATTTGAGCTGTTACAAATGGTATTAGAGCCAAACACTGAGTGGTGTGCCAGCGAGAACGCTAGGCCCCCAAGAATGGTGGATTGTGAGATCCCACGTAGATTGGAGAGGGGAACGAAGCATTATTTATAAGGGTGTGGAAACCTCTTCCTAGTAGATACGTTTCAAAACCGTGAGGTTGTTGTTGATACGTTATGGGCCAAAGCGGATATCTATAAGCGGTGGGCTTGGACTGTTACAAATGGTATCAGAGCCAGACATCGGGTGGTGTGCCAGCGAGGACGTATGGCCCCCACGGTGGATTGTGAGATCCCACATCAGTTGGAGAGGGGAACGAAGCATTCCTCGTAAGATTATGGAAATCTCTTCCTTGTAGACGCGTTTTAAAACAGTGATGCGTAATGAGCCAAAGTGGACAATATCTACTAGGGCTTGGACGGTTACAAGAGCCTTCTAAAACTATAGAACTAAACGTTGAAGACACTGAATTTTCTATGCATCACAGGGATCGTCAATGGAATATTTGACGACAACAGATACAAATCAAACCCCAAAATGAGTCTACTTCAATCCGTGGCTGTTCTTGGCCTTGGATTTGGACCTAATATGGAAAAAAAGTTGAAATATGCAGAATATGTCAGTTCTGGGATTGTTTTTGGAAAAGAACTTGTAAACTCACCTGCAAATATACTTACCCCAGGTTCCCTCCTTTCTTATGCTTTAATATCTATCATTTACTTTGAACTAATATTGAGTATCAACTTCATATAACATGCATAGCACTGACTTAGCTAAATTGCATCCACATATTAGGGCAACTAGCAGGGGAGGTTTTAAAGATTACCCACAAGTACAACGATGTTCTTTCAGCAAAAATTTTCAATGAAGAAGAAATCATAGAAATGAAGATGGGTTCCTATCTTGGTGTCACGGCTGCAGCCACTGCAAATCCTGCTCATTTTATCCACCTGTGTTACAGACCTCCCTGTGGACCTGTATTAACCAAATTGGGTTTAGTTGGTAAAGGAATTACCTTTGACAGNTCGTAAGATTATGGAAATCTCTTCCTTGTAGACGCGTTTTAAAACAGTGATGCGTAATGAGCCAAAGTGGACAATATCTACTAGGGCTTGGACGGTTACAAGAGCCTTCTAAAACTATAGAACTAAACGTTGAAGACACTGAATTTTCTATGCATCACAGGGATCGTCAATGGAATATTTGACGACAACAGATACAAATCAAACCCCAAAATGAGTCTACTTCAATCCGTGGCTGTTCTTGGCCTTGGATTTGGACCTAATATGGAAAAAAAGTTGAAATATGCAGAATATGTCAGTTCTGGGATTGTTTTTGGAAAAGAACTTGTAAACTCACCTGCAAATATACTTACCCCAGGTTCCCTCCTTTCTTATGCTTTAATATCTATCATTTACTTTGAACTAATATTGAGTATCAACTTCATATAACATGCATAGCACTGACTTAGCTAAATTGCATCCACATATTAGGGCAACTAGCAGGGGAGGTTTTAAAGATTACCCACAAGTACAACGATGTTCTTTCAGCAAAAATTTTCAATGAAGAAGAAATCATAGAAATGAAGATGGGTTCCTATCTTGGTGTCACGGCTGCAGCCACTGCAAATCCTGCTCATTTTATCCACCTGTGTTACAGACCTCCCTGTGGACCTGTATTAACCAAATTGGGTTTAGTTGGTAAAGGAATTACCTTTGACAGGTGATCATTCATGAACTACCCTGATAAGTTTCTTTAGCAAATGTTCAACAAATGTTTGAGTAACTTTCTGGTTTTTTCTTTCCATTAGTGGTGGCTACAACCTTAAAACAGGAGCCAACAGTAACATTGAAACAATGAAAAAGGATATGGGAGGGGGAGCAGCAATCTTTGGAGCAGCAAAAGCCATTGCTGAGCTTAAACCTCTTGGTGTAGAGGTAAAGCATTAGATCTGTGAGATCCCACATCGGTTGGGGAGGAGAACGGAACATTTTTTATATGGGTGTGGGAACTTCTCCCTAGCAAACGCGTTTTAAAAACCTTGAGGGAAATCCAAAAGGGAAAACCCAAAGAGGACAATATCTGCTAGCGGTAGGCTTGAACTATTACAAATGGTATCAGAGCCAATTACCGAGCGGTGTGCTAGAAAGCACGCTGGGCCCCAAGGGGGATGGATTGTAAGATCCCACATCGGTTAGAGAGGAGAACGAAGCATTCCTTACAAGGGTGTGGAAACCTCTCCCTAGCATACGCGTTTTAAAAACCTTAAGGGGATCCCCGAAAGGGAAAATCCCAAAGAAGACAATATCTGCTATCGGTGGACTTGGGTTGTTGCAAGATTTGTCCCTCGTTTCCATTCCATGTCATGAAGCTCTTAACTGTGTAATAGAGATAATGGGGGCTTGTTTTCTTGTTTCCCTACAGATTCATTTTGTTGTTGCTGCCTGTGAGAACATGATATGTGCAACTGGTATGAGACCTAGTGATATTGTCACAGCTTCAAATGGAAAGACAATTGAGGTATACATTCATGGGTTCATTGACCCACAAAAAGGATCTTTGGGATATCATCATTCATTGATTGTATCTATTTTTCATTTTCAGGTTAATAACACTGATGCTGAAGGAAGACTTACCCTTGCTGATGCGTTGATATACACTTGTAAGCTGGGTGTTGATAAGGTAAATATACAATAAGCGTTCATTGGTGGGCAACCCAACCTTGTGGATTCATTATGTGAGATCCCTCGATTGGAGAGTGGAACGGGGATGGTGAGATCCCACATCGATTAGAAAGGGGAACGAGTACCAGCGAGGACGCTGGCCCCGAAGAGGGTGAATTGTGAGATCCCGTATCGGTTGGAGAGGGGAACAAAACATTCTTTATAAGGGTGTAGAAACCTCTCCATAGCAGACGTGTTTGAAAACCTTGAGAGAAAGCTTGGAAGGGAAAGTCCAAAGAGCACAATATTTGCTAGCGGTGGACTTTGGGTTGTTACAAATGCTATCAAAACCAGACACCGGACTATGTGCCAGTAAGGAGGCTAAACCACGAAGGGTGGTGGACACCAGCGGAATGCCAGTGAGGATACTGGGCTCTGAAGGGGGGTGGATTAGGGGGTCCCACATCGATTGGAGAGGAGAACGACTACCAATGAGGACGCTGGACTCTAAAGGGGATGGATTATGAGATCCCACATCGGTTGGAGGGTGGACGAAACATTCTTTATAAGGGTGTGGAAACCTCTCCCTAACATACGCGTTTTAAAAACCTTAAAGGAAAGTCCAAAGAGGACAATATCTGCTAGTATTGGGTTTGGGTCGTTACATATCTAATGCAACATCAAATTGCTTTGCAGATTATAGACCTGGCTACTCTAACTGGTGCTTGTATGATTGCTCTAGGGCCTTCAGTTGCAGGTACGATAATCTTCATAACATCCTATTCTTCATGCTTAATTTGAAGATAAGAACATGTGAATGTGTTTCATGTGAGTTGTTTCCAGGTGCCTTTACACCAAACGAAGAGCTAGCAACAGAGGTATTTGCTGCTGCAGAGAGGAGTGGTGAGAAGATATGGAGGTTGCCAATGGAGGAAAGCTATTGGGAGTTTATGAAATCGGGCGTGGCTGATATGATCAACACTGGTCCTGGTCAAGGCGGTGCTATCACAGGCGCTCTGTTTCTGAAGCAGGTGGGTATCATCTTCAAACGTTCTTTCATGTTCTTACCAACCAAATGATATCACAAAGAGCTGTAGATACATAGATAGATACCCACTAACTTGGAAGTTTGTTTGTGTAGTTTGTTGATGAGAATGTGCAATGGATGCACCTTGACATGTCTGGCCCTATTTGGGATGCCAGGAAGAGTATTGCTACTGGATTTGGTGTCTCCACGCTTGTGGAGTGGGTTATGAAGAACTCTTCTTAAGAGGTCCAAGAGTGGCAAGAACCTCAATATTAATTCAACACTTCTAAGTGGATCTTATGAGTTTTCAATCCGAATAAAACTTGTGTCTAAGTAATATCAATAAAGCATCCGAGTTTCTCGTATTGTACGTTTCGTTAGACCTTTGATCCAGTCATAATTACGAACAATTTGTTTATAATAATGACTATATCCATGACATAACGTGTCCGATAGCACATAAGAGTGCAACTCTAAATCTATGGTGTACTTCAGACACAGCTTTTAGTATTGGCTACTTAAAACTCGAACTCAATCCTCCAAGTTAAGATTCTAAATTTGTGTCAAACGCCTACAAAATTGGATAAAAAGAAGAACGAGAAATTATTATTATTTGTTTCGAGCGAGAAGTTAAACAAGCAACCTAGAATTATAATGTAAAAAAAAGCATATAAAATGACATTTTGAAGTTACGCGGACCTAATACTAATGTCGTATTTGAAAGAAACGTTTTTTATTCATATTCTTATCTGTCAATCTGAACATAGCTTAGTGAATAAGATATCGTTTATCATTTTAAACCTCGTTGCTTTGATTCAAATCTTTTTTCAAAACTTCGTTAAAAAGTTTTAAAACTCCTTCCATCCGACATTGGTGCATTTAAGTTTGCCAAGTGTTTCCACGTCAATAGTGGGCATGTGGATGTTTATTCCACGTCTCCTCATTGTTTCCTTGCTTACCATCGTCCATATGGTCCGATAGCTATATGTAAAATATATCCATTCATTACGAAAGTTGTAAAAGCTCAAGCCCACCAATAACAGATATTGTCCCTCTCGGACTTCCCTTCATGGTTTTTAAAACACGTTTGCTAGTGAGAAGTTTCCACACCGTTGTAAAAAAAATATTTTCTTTCTTTTTTTAATTACCCATTTCTTAACACGTTTTAAAAAATCAACAAAGAAAAAAAAAACTTTTAAAATTTTGATTTTATTATTATTTTTTTTTGTATAAAAAAAAACTGAAAAAATAAATATAATTTTAAAAAACAGAAAAACAAAAAAAAATGTTTTTTTTTAAAGTAAAAATAATAAATTTAATTTTAACAGAGTATAAATAATGAAAAGGCACCAAAACAAACAAACAAAAATGTATGAACCATAACACAAAACATGTGGTTTTGAAAAATAATATAATAAAAATTATGTTCATCTTTGCCAAATTGATCTTTTCCTCTTTGCCAATGGCACATTATAAATAAGTTTTCGAGATGTTTACGGCTGTTTACGATTATTTTAGGTGAATTAGGTAAAGTTAGTTTCGTAAATAGTTTTNGTATAAATAATGAAAAGGCACCAAAACAAACAAACAAAAATGTATGAACCATAACACAAAACATGTGGTTTTGAAAAATAATATAATAAAAATTATGTTCATCTTTGCCAAATTGATCTTTTCCTCTTTGCCAATGGCACATTATAAATAAGTTTTCGAGATGTTTACGGCTGTTTACGATTATTTTAGGTGAATTAGGTAAAGTTAGTTTCGTAAATAGTTTTTAAATTTGATTTTGGACCACGACGAACAGAATAGGCTACTACTGGCTAAAAAGTACTTAGGTATATCGATTGAAACGTCTACGAGCTAGATTGGATGAATTGACTGAAGCATGAATATCACACAGGAGGGTTACGTAACGTGTGACCCTCCTAAGTACGTTTATGCCCTATGAGATACTATGAATTACCATGCATGATGAGCATGAATAAAAGACGATGAATAACTTTATCGTCATGATCTCCATAACTCATCTCTCAATGTTGGTGAATCATGTTTATCGAAAAGCCTACATAGCTAAAATCCCATTAGGTAAGAGAAGAAAGCAAAGCAAACACAAGGGCTTTTTTCAAATCCTCCTCATCTTCCTTGTTCTTCGTGCACGTCTCATATGGCTTACATGTCGGGATAAATATGGAAGTATTTTGTGCATCATTTTATCAAATCATGATTTTTAACGTGGCATCTCATGCATGTTATATGTCAAACGGGTATGGATTACTTCTCCGGTATGTTACATATGAATGCATACATTAAGATATTATACGCACTCCTTTATTTTTCTTTGATTTTTGATAGCGTGAGCAAGCACTCGCCCATAGTGAGGCTTAGAGAACTGTTTATGAGCTTGCTTAGTGAGTTAAGAAAGTAACGCCCGAAGTTGACTCCTATGTTGAAATGACGGTGATCGTAAGGATATGAGGACTAAGAAATATTTAAAAGAATTGAAAGTCTCATATGTTGAAATGACTCGTATTGGTTTGTGAGGATACTTTTCGTTCTTAGAAGTAAAGAGTAAATAAGTTGACCATGTTGTAAGGGAATTCCGGTGCCATCAAGTACCGAATGTGGATTTCAGATCCTGGTCTAAATCTTGGACATGGGTCTTAGAGCGATACCTGTTCCAATAAGATGTGATTTAAGGGTGAACTAAGAGACGGAAGCTGGTGGGCATGTGACACCTAAGAAGAAGAGTACATGAATAAACCGAGACCACATTCGAAGATGGGACACAACCAAATCCAGATTCCAAATTCTTATCTAAACTCTACGCATAGATCAGCAAATAATCGATCTCCTTTAATTATAATTGAACAACAAAAAAAAACAAAATATATATATATATATATTAATCCCAAAATTTCTAAATATGCACACACCTATTACATTGTTGTCGTTGAAATAATAACTAATAATAATAAATTAAATTATAAAAACGAATTTTTTTTTATTATTATTTGTTCAACTTGTATCCTCGTAGAATAAATCGAAGTCAAAAAGTAAGAAGACTAAGATAGTATTATTGTTGCCGTTAAAAACGAGTAAAATAACTTTTTTTTATGAATTTTAATTCACTTTAAAATATTAAATTAAAAAACATAGGAAACAAAATCAACCGAAGTCAAAAAGTAAGAAGACCAAGTCTATGTGAGTCTGGATGGATTAAAATATATATCATTAATTAAAAAGTAAAAAAAATAAATTCTCGTAAACTATTTTATGTTCTAAGTTCTTAGCCAATGGCTGACTATAAATAAGTGTTTGGGATCCTTCACCAAACCACCACATTCACTTTCTTCTTCTGATACTTCATTTTGATCTGTTCTTGTGCTGAGGGAGGAGTTGAGTTTGTTAAATAAAAGCCATGCCTTAATTTAGTTAGGTTTGTAAAACATCTAAATTCAATTTTTGTATAGGAGCCATTGTTTTGGCAATTTGGGCGAAGTCTTCGTCCACTTATTCTATTTTTGTATAATTGGTTTTTCTATTTTTGTAATTAGATTTGTTATTTAAACCGTTCAACTGAAGTAAAATAAAATGATCGAGTCTTCAGCAATTTCAGCAAATCTCTCACTCTCTCTCCTTTTACTTCCGCAAATTTTTCTTTCGAAGAAACCTTCGGCCAATTTTTCGTCGACACTGTCTTCCGAATTGCCAGAGTCAACAAGTGGTATCAGAGCCTCGTTGAAGCGATCGGTAGTATACCATCACAGAAGAGCCAACCTATCAACAATCAAGTTGAATAGCTCAAGTGGTTAGAGTGTCGACCTAACAACACACAGGTCTCAGGTTC